>NC_133527.1:130985136-131285136 GCF_048544455.1 Silene latifolia | reverse complement strand
CTCAATAGTATTTGGTTGAATATCTACAACCTCACCAATAACTCTCAAAGTATTTCTAGCAAGTCTTCTATTGGTTGTCAAAGTTCTCTCAATTTCGTGATCAATGGGTAACAAGTTACCTTGTGATCTTGTAGACATGCAAAATATCAAACAACTCGAAAACAATTAGAACAAACCTTGAGGAGTTTTACTTCCCCAAGGCAAAGAAAGACACAACTAATAACAATCAAAGAAAATCAAATCAAGTTAACACCGTCCCCGGCAACGGCGCCATTTTTGGTCGGACTATATTTTTTGGTTACTTGTCGTTAGGAGCACCTAGACCAAAACAAAATTTATAACTTCACAAACTACTCTACTATTAGTAAAAAGTTAAGTAAAAGTCGGATCCCAAGGGACGGGTATTGATGTAGGATTTTCGATTGCAAGTAGTGGTGTCTAAGGGTGTCACAATTTGGGTTGAGATAAGAAGATCCCTAAACTAAATAACAATGTAAATGAACAAGCAAGATGATTACGATGAGATGTGAACAATTGATTAAAAGCACTAGGGTATCATGGGTTCATAGGGGATTCATGGGATTTGATCATACAAACATGTTTTCAACTAGATGCAAGCAATTATTGTTGTGATGGGATTGAGTTAGTGTATATCTTACAATCCCTAGGAAGGTTTGGGTCCCGGAGCCGAATCGATTAGATTGTACAACACCTACAAGTCGACTTAATCCTCCCTATCCATTAATATGCATGGTCTAATGAGACTCGAGTTGGTTTATGTCTTACAAGTCTCATTGAAAAGATAAGTGATGGGTAAAAAAAGCAAGGATTCATAGGCTCGCATTTCATCAAACATAACATGTGCATAAGTTGAAATCACAACAAGAAAGAAAATTAATTATGAAAGCATATTAGATTAAGCATGAATCAATACCCATGTTGGTTTCCCCTAATTCCCCATTAACCCTAGTTAAGGAAACTACCCACTCATTATCAAGTTTAACATGCTAATAAGGTTGTCAATCATATTAACAAAGCAAAACATGATGAATAAATGAAGATGATTAACAATAATTAAAAAGGGATTAAGAGAATTATACCTAATGATGATTCCAAAATAATAAGCAAAGAATAATAGAAGTACTTGATGAATGATTGGAAGGTTGTCAATCCTCCAAATAAACCCCAAATAATCTTCAATTACCCAAAATAAATGATGAACAATAGAGAAATTAAGGAAATGAGATTTGTATTAATGCATAATTAAAAGTTGATTACAAGATTAAAGAGAGGTTAGAAGAACATAAATTATATTAAGGATTGATGTCAATCTAATTAGTACAATGGGGTATTTATAGTGGGGATTAGGTACATAAATTAGGGTTACTAAGGGCTTAAATGACGATTAAGACCCTTAAGAAAAGTTGAAGAAATGCTCCTCTCGAAGAAAGATGCGAGTCTCCTTTTTGCTAGTCTTTCAGAAATATGCGCATCCCGAGTAGAACAAGGAGAAGGCGTGCTGTACTGGATGACAATCCGAGCGGCCAAGGGGTCGGGACGAGCGGATTGTGAGGGTTGGACGAGCGGACTAGAAGGTGGGACGCTGGGATTATGGAGGTGTTGGACGAGCGGGCAGGCTGGAGGGACGCTCAGATTGAGGAGGTGTTGGATGAGCGTCCCGATGCTGCGAAGGGCGGATTCTAGTTCAACAAGCTTTTTCTTCTTTTCTTCTTTTCTTCTTCCAACAATCCTCAAGGATCTTGTCGGAAATGCAAGGATCGTCTTCATCATTGCCCATTATTTATAAAGGCCTCCTAGTCTTGTCTTCACTTTGATGCATGGTCATTAGATTCAATCAATTTAGCTCCATTTTGCCATTAAAATGCAAGGTTTGCACTCCTCTCCTACCAAGGAAACAAAACATCAAAGAATATGCAAAACAAAGGACTAAAGATAGTAAATGACCCAATTATGCACTAAAAAGCATAGGAACGAGGCTAATTCGGGGATTAAATATGCTCAAATATTGGTCACATCAGTACTAAATCCCCTTCGTTGACAGTCCTAGGCTTGACCTATTTATTGAAAGCTCGTTTGACATGGGCTTGATACCTCTACACATTATGTAATGCGCGTAGCCTCCGTTCGTCCAAGAGGACGAGTTCGTCATACCTATCCCTTTTCTATTCAGCTTCTGGAATTTGATTTTCGAGTAAAATTCGTAGAGATGGGATCTCTAGCTCTACTAGTTGTACAGCTTCCATGCCGTAAGTCAAATAGAAAGGAGTAGCCCTAGTGGGCATCCTAAGTGATGTGCGATATCCCCATAACGCAAAGGGTATTTTGATAGGCCAATCGTGATAATTGTCGATCATTTTCTTGAGGATTGTGACGATATTTTTGTTAGCTGCCTCTACCGCGCCGTTAGTTTGAGGTCTATATGGCGAGGAATGGTGATGCTTGATCTTATATTTGGCTAGCAACTGTTCAGCTTCGGCCTAAAAATATGACCCGTTGTCACTGATGATTTCATGTGGGAAACCATATCGACAGATGATATTGGTTTGTATGAACTTTGCCACATGTTTGGCTGTAAGACTACTGTAAGATGCTGCCTCGACCCATTTAGTAAAATAGTCGATAGCTACTAAAATGTAACAGTGACCTCTTGTCCCAGCTGGAGTGATTTTCCTGATGATGTCTATCCCCCATGCAGAAAATGGCCAAGGAGATGTCATGATATATAGCATTGAGGGAGGAACATGTTGCACATTCCCGAAGATCTGGCAGTTATGACAATGGCTGACATATTTGATGCAATCTGACTCCATTGTCGTCCAGTAATACCCTAGACGCGTAATCTTCTTTCCCATCATAGGTCCACTCATGTGAGGATCGCATTCTCCATCGTGAACTTCTTCCATTACTTTTTGTGCCTGTGAATGATCAAGGCAACGCAAGGGGACACGAAGTGGTGTTCTTTTGTATAACTCTCCCTGAATGAGGAGGAATTGAGAGGCAAGTAGGCGTATGGCGCGTTGTCCCCTCTTATCCATATCTGGTGGATATGTACCGTTAAACTTGAAATTTAAAATGGCCTGAAACCAAGGTTCCCCTGGGTTTTCTTCTTTATCTATAAGGAAATGTACATAGGATAGGTCTGACCGTCGTTCGATGCATAAAGGCATGTAAACCACGTTGTCTGGCATATTGATCAAGGATGCGAGTTTTGCAAGAGCGTCCACAAACTGATTTTCATCTCGAGGCAGGTGTAGATAGGTAACCTGATCGAAGAATTGAGCAACCTGATCTATCCTAGCCTGATAGGGTGCTAGACTTTCACTTCGGATTTTCCAGGATCCAGTGATTTGGTTGATGATTAAAGATGAGTCCCCACGACTCGAAGGTTTTTGATTCCCAAACTCACTGCTGCTTGTAGACCAATGAGGCAAGCTTCATACTCTGCTGCATTATTTGTCATCTCGAAGTCGAGTTTGACAGAAAGTGGTGTATGCTCGGCTTCAGGAGAAATGAGCAACACTCCTATTCCAAATCCTCTCAAATTAGATGCCCCATCAAAGTAAAGATCCTAAGAATTCGTACTGGTTTGTAGAATATCCTCATCTGGGAACGACCACGTGTCTATCGCTTGCGTATCGTTGATAGGGTTATCTGCGAAGAATTCAGCCACATCACGTCCCTTTTATGACTTTCAAAGGTACGTATTTGAGATCGAACTCTGAGAGCATTAAGGTCCATCTTGCTAAGTGTCCATTGAGAATGGGTTTCTCGAAGAGGTATTTGACGGGATCCATTTTGGCATACACTTTGACCGAGTAGCTAAGCATGTAATGGCGTAGCTTCTTTGTTGCCCACACAAGAGCGAGGCACGTCTTCTCGAGAGGCATATACTTGATCTCTTACTCCAAGAACTTCTTACTAAGGTAGTAGATAGCTCTTTCTTCCTTTTCAATGGTCTATGCGAGCGTAGGCCCCATGGCTATTTCGGTGACTGTGAGATATAAACCAAGAGGTTGATTTCGTTGGGGAGGCATTAACACTGGTGGTTTTGCCAATATCTCCTCTATCCTGTCAAATGCCTTTTGACAGTCTTCGTCCCATATGGTATGGTCCATTTTCTTGAACGTTTTGAAGATAGGTTCGCAGATCATAGTGAGTTTCGATATGAATCGACCTATGTATTGCACCTTGCCCAGGAACGCTCTAACCTCTTTCTCTGTTTGGGGTTATGGCATCTCGATTAAGGCCTTGATCTTGGATAGATCAATTTCTATCCCCCTCTGGCTGACAACGTATCCCAGAAGCTTGCCCGACGTTACCCCGAATGCACATTTTTGAGGATTGAGCCTCATGTTGTATTTGCGCAATCCGAGGAAGAACTTGCGAAGATTGGCTACGTGCCCTTCCCTATCCTTAGATTTGAAAATCATATCATCCATATATACCTCCACTTCTTTATGCATCATGTCATGTAACAAAGTAGTCGCAGTGCTCCAGCATAGATTAGCCCGAATGGCATAACAATATACTCGAGTTAATTTATGTCTTACAAGTCTCATTGAAAAGGTAAGTGATGGGTAAAAAATGCAAGGATTCATAGGCTCGCATTTCATCAAACATAACATGTGCATAAGTTGAGATCACAACAAGCAAGCAAATAAATTATGAAAACATATTAAATTAAGCATGAATCATCCCCCATGTCGGTTTCCCTTATTTACCCATTAACCCTAGTTAAGAAAACTACTCACTCATTATCAAGTTTAACATATTAACAAGGTTGTCAATCACATTAACAAAGGAAAACATGATGAATAAATGAAGATGATTAACAATAATTAAAAAGGGATTAAGAGAATTATACCTACTAATGATTCCAAAATAAAGCAAAGAATAATAGAAGTACTTGATGATTGATTGGAAGGTTGTCAATCTCCCAATAATAACCCAAATAATCTTCAATTACCCAAGATAAAAGATGAACAAAAGAGAAATTAAGGAAATGAGATTTGTATTAAGACTTGATTAGAAGTTGATTACAAGATTAAGAAGAGATTATTATAATATAAACTACACTAAATATTGATAAGAAGAACATGATTAATCTAATTAGACTAATGGGGTATTTATAGTGGGGATTAGGTACACAAATTAGGGTTTACTAAGGGCTTAAATGACGATTAAGTCCTTGAGGAATCGCTCCTCTCAGAAAAGATGCGAGTCTCCTTTTTGCCGGTCTTTCATAAATATGCGCATCTTTCATGGAGGGAAGAAAAGGTCGTGTGGGCCTGTAAGAGAATCCGAGCGTCCAAGGTGTCGGGACGGGGGGAATCTGTTGTGGCTGGACGGGTGTCTTCGTGGTTGGACGAGCGGATTGTGGCTTTGTTGGACGGGCGTCCCTCTGACTAAGACGCTCGGATTCCTGACGTGTTGGACGGGCGGATTGTGTTCCAGCCTTCTTTTCTTCTTTTCTTCCTCTCTTCTTCCAATAATCCTCCGGGATTTAGTCGGAGATGCAAGGATTTCTTCATCATTACCCACCTACTATAATATGTACAAAGGCCTTCTAGTCTTGTCTTCTCTTTGATGCTTGGTCATTAGATTCGATCAATTTAGCTCTATTTTGCCATGAAAATGCAAGGTTTGCACTCCTCTCCTACCAAGGAAACAAAACCTCAAAGAATATGTAAAACAAAGGACTAAAGATAGTAAATGACCCAAATATGCACTAAAAAGCATAGGAACGAGGCTAATTCGGGGACTAAATGTGCTCAAATAATGGTCACATTAAATATCCCCAAACCGAACCTTTGCTCGTCCTGAGTAAAGAGGTGACAAAAACTAGGACCGTTATTTAAACTAACCTAATAGCATAGCCGATATGAGACAATTAGCGGGTCTCACTCTACCCCTTCAACTCACAACAAGACAACCATGAGGTAGGATGTCTTCTTGCAAGGCAAGGTGGGTCTTACCAAAATGGCGACACATCCAATCATTAAAGTACACAAAATCAAGTAATGGATGCATCTACAAAAGAATAGCCACTTCCCTCATTTAAGTGGCGGAAATTATCTACAAGGGAAGCAATTCAAGGGTACACACTCCTTCATAGATGCAATTTCTTCAAACTACTAAGCCTAGAAGGATACCAATAAATCACCTCCAAGTCGTGTCAAGCTAGGGTACCTTTGTCCTCAATCGTTAAATGCTTTTGTCAAGAATAGACTCTCTATGGTGTTAGAAACACTGGAGGATCGCGGAATTCCCCCTCTTGCCTAGACAAGAAGAAGGGTCGTCCCCTCTCTACCATGCACAAACGTGGATTCGATGGAAAAGGGATCAATAGAATTTGAGTTTCATGTGGGAGTTTGCTTTTTGTTGTTGTTTACCCCCCCCCCCAATATCTTGTGGCATATAACATTTGAGAACACTTTCTTTTTGCCATTTCTTATGATTTTTGGCATTTCAATACTTGACAACTTTTCAACTTTTTGCAATTTTCTTTTGAACATTTTCAAAGTCACCCCAATTAGTAACGAGGGTGCCTTATATTTGAAGCATAGTAGTTTTATTTTTGTTACTCTTCTTTTCTTTTTGATGCATTTTGCAAACTTTTTCTTTTCTTTTCTTGAACTCAAATTTTTGAACAATTTCTTTTTGTGCCCATTCCCTTTGATGACAAAATGTATCGTAGAACATGGATGAATGATGGTTGCATGGTTTCAAGGGTCACCTTGGAATAAATGGTAGCCAAGGAGTTATCACACCACAAGGTACTCTTGACTAGGTCTTAATCCATGGGTCAAAGGATACTAGCATGACACATCCTAGGGTGTTTTACAAGTATTCTAACAAGCAAAGTCTTAAGAAGAAAAAAGCATCTACTAGGGCCTTATATACACTTGTCAAGCTTCCCAAATAGATGGTTTCATAAAATTTTTCTAACATGCAATCTACATGCCATGATGCAACTAACATTTATACATCCTAATGCATATGATTCTACAAACTAGTATGCCAAATAATCTAAATCTAATCCTAAATTCACATTGTTTATACCGCATCAATCAAAATAAAGCCACATAGTCATTAACATAAAGCGGAAGAAGGAGATTGGAAAGATCATACCATGCGGTCTTCAATATCCTCATGTCTCGGATGTGGCGTAGTCAATCAATGTGAACAAGGATGAACAAACAAAATATATACAAAGCAATATATAAAAGATTACACTACAAAGGAAATGAACAAGTTTTTGATTTTTTCAATTTTTCAATTTTTATGGTTTTTCGAAATTTTCGATTTTTTTTGGATTTTTGAATAAAAGTCAAGTTAGAATTTCCCATCCCCACACTAGTATGGGCATTGTCCTCAATGGCCAATACGATAGGAAATTATGCAAGCATGATGCATGATTCCTAAACTAAATGCAAACTATATTATGCTACACTACATGATGCATTGGTTTTTGTTATGGCGGAGAGCGTAATTTAGATTACCTCCTGATGCATATGCATGGACTTCCCCAAACCAAAATAGACACTATTTCTAATGTCTTGAATTTCGGGGTAGTTCATGCACATGGAATGCAATGCATGAAACTACAAATTGTCATTTTGGATTTTACAAGTGGGAACAATAAAATGAACACCTTAATGAAGCCAAGGTGTTAGTCCTCCATGTTGCTAGGACTCCTCACAATGAAAACAAATATGGTACAAGTTATCAAAACATCAAATTCTTTTTCATAAAATTGAAAATAAAGAGAGAGGATAAGGAAACTTCACTTAAGCTTTTGATGGGTGCCTCATGCCCGCTCCATCTAGCTATGAAGAGATCTCTAGAGATCGCCATCATCCCCCTCTAGGTCACTATCCCAAACTTCTTTGGATGCATCACTTGCATTAAAGTCCATGAATTCATCTTCCTCGCTATTGAGCTCCGCCGTATCCCTGCCCCAATATTTATCACTCTCTTCTCCTTCATGCCCATTTGCCCCTTCATTTGCTTTTTCCGAATTTGGGAAGAGAATGTCCATTTGGGCCCAAGAGGGAAACATTCCCTCTTCGCTAACCTTCCCTTGTTGAACCAAATTATGGAATTGAGGGTAAAGAGCGTAGTAACTATCCACGGCGGCTTCATATTGGCGGAAATGCATGTTTTGGAGAATCCCCGTCACAAAGTCATCCCGGGGAAGAATAAAGGGGTTAGGGTGATTGTATGGTTGGTATTGAAAAGGGTAGGGAGGTATCTTGATTTTTTAATTTTGTTGTTGTGGCTTTTGTTGTTGTTGGGGATTTGGTGGTGGTGTTGCTTGACTTTCTTGGGTTGGGTTTGCGGGGATGAGGTATAACGGGATCGGTGATAGAGGACCCCTCCTTGGTGAAATTCTTGGTAGACCGGTCATTGGCAAGTAGATTGGGTTACTCCCCTTTGTTATCCATTTGATTCTCTTATCAACCCCCTTGAGGGTTATCCAATGATGTTGCACAAGAAGGAGTTCCTCATTTATCCTTGTATTCCCGGAAAGTGGAGTGTACTCATTATTCTCGTTGAATTTTGGATTGAAATGCTTTGCAATCCTTGTAATGAGCCCTCCATTGACGATATGTTTCATCCCATCATCATCTCCGTTCCTAAACTTAGCCCACTTCTCAAGTAGTATGAGAGGCGCATTAAAATGGTATCCATCCCTTCCTTGGATTTTGAGATACGATTCCATGAACACAAGATCGAGTTCATTCACAATTGCCGGGTCCCGGCGTAAAAGGATGGTGTCGGAAAGGAACCGGTAGGTGAGTGATACTGTCGTTTCGTACCAAAAATAAAATACCTAAGTACTACTAACAGAAGTCAGCGGTAAGTAGGGTCGATCTCCACAAGGAGGCTATTTTGCTAATTATCTGTTTAACTCAGTCTGTCAGGATGTCACAGAAATGGGGGTTTAAATGCGATTTTCTAAACTAATAAGAATAAGGAAAAGAGAACAAGAGAAGGGGATTAACCAGATAGAGAGAAACAGCTAAGACAAACGGTTCACCATAATCATCCGGCCAAGTAATCTAGGTCTCAGGTCAATGCAAATACGGTCTAAGGGGTAACGAACGTCACCTTTCGGTCCTTAATTCACCCTAAAGTGTAAACAGCTTAACTCTCCCCCTCACTGCAATACTCTATTGTTCGCTACAAGTCTCGCCTCTTCCAACCTTTCGGTCCAGGTCGAGGATCACGAAGAATTAAATGCCTAATTGCGTCAACTCAATCAGACGGATACAATTAACTGCATCATTTAACCAACAAAGACAATACCAGCATTAACCCAATAAATCGATTACTCTCCCTTCATGATTATGGATCCCCTATAGCCTTAGCATATGAAAATTAGCTACTCATTATCATTGAATTAACAACAACAACAAATAAATAATTGAAACTAAACATAATGATAAAACTGATAAGGATTGAATAAAAGCAATTATGATAATAAATAAGGGAGGAAGGAATTCAAGCAATAAAAATGATTAAAAGATTAAAGAAGAACAATAGTACCAATACAATCCGAATCTGAGTAGCAAAAGTATAAGGAAGAACAAAATCCCAAAGAACAGTAACCTAAGGTAGAAATGAAATTGAACGAGAGAAGAGAAGAGAAATACAATTGATCCGAAAAATAGAGAAAATGAAGAACAAAGCAGTCGTCCTTTTCCTCTACTGACTCCAGGGAATGAAAATGAATGCTTTAGGTCTAACTTAGTATCTCTTATATAATGAGAGATAAGTATTATTAATCTAATTATAAGATAAAACTAAGATATAATCTAATTATTATCGACTAATATCTTCTCGCTGTAGCTAGTACTCGATCGACCATAATTGTCACTCGATCGAGTACTTTCCAATAACGCATTTCTCGCTTTGCGCACTGAACTTCAAACGGCTGCCATTTCTTCGTTACTTGGGCAAACAGGGCGATTCCGGTGGCGTTGGAAAGCTAAGAGGACAAAATTTCATCTCCAATTATAATCACCTGAATATCTGTTGTAAAACGCGAGATATGGCTCTCCAAATCAGGCACTAGCAATTTGAAGTTCTTCCTTTGCTCGCCTAGCTATTTTACTTCTTTGCGCATCTCAAGACAACTACATTTCCGCTCCAAATTCACTCTTCCTCCAAATTCATGCTAAACGAACGGTAAAAGGCTTGATTTCACTACTTTCTGGTTCATTCCTGCAAATAAGACAAAACAAACCAAAGTAGCATATTCGGGGCATTTCGTAGCATAAACTACGATAAAAGCGTAGAAGTACGTGCATGAAATAGGCTAAAAAGACTATATAAAATGCACGTATCAGTGAGTCTCAAAACAGGGTTTTGAATGTGAAAAGCTAGACACTCCTTAATGTACATGAAATCTCGGCCGGTCATGGCCCTCCATAGGGGTGAAACACTATATTTCTTCGGTTTTGATGTCCGGGTAGGCGAGACATCAAGGCCAAGCACATTAGAAAATTCCACTAGAGTCATCATTCTCGAAACACTTTCCAACCTAAATTCTATACAAATCGTTTTGTTCAAGGTTGTGATTTTCAAGAAGCTTAAAAACTCAAGAACAAGGGATCGGTAGGTTTGCTCATGCATGTGGAATAAGGTAGAGAGACCAAACAATTCAAAAAGGGCTTCCATTTGATGGTAAATCCCAAGCTTCCTTAAAGTTCTATGGCATAAAAACTTGGTAGGGAGAATATTCTTACCAAGAAGTCGGTGAAAAATGAGCCTTTGCACATCATTTACGAATTCAACATTAGAGAAGTCATCAAGCTTGGTAAGATCCACAATTTCTTTATGTTCCCTTCTTAGAGTGTTGAGATGAGAAGTAGAAGAACTTCCCCTCACTCTAGGTCTTCTTCTATACCTAAATAAAGATCCTCTTGGTCCCATTCTTTGATTGTAGAGTTGGAATTTTTGATTTGTTGAAGTATGGAGATGCTCTTTGTGGATTGAATCTTGATTTTGAATCTTTTGAAACCCTAGAAATTGGGGTTTTTTGTTTTTGTGGAGTGAAAGAGTGCTTGGGATATGTTTTGAAGTCATAAAAGAGTGGGTTTTTATAATACAAGTGGAAGGAAGGATGATGTGTCACAAATTGTGTGGTGGGGGAGAAATAAAATTGTGAAAACCGGGAATAAAGGCCGCAGAGAGACGAGCGGATTCGACCATGGGACGCTCGGATTCCTTTGTTCTGGGACGAGCAGTTTCTTGGAAGACGCTCGGATTTTCTTACAGCGGATTTTTCCAAAATTTGAAGCAGCCAGGACGAACGGATTTTGGTTAAGACGAGCGTCTTTGCAGAAGCTTGGACGAGCGGATTTGCGAGGAGACGCTCGGATTTTGTTACAGAAGAAATCCCAAAATCTTGCAGCACAAAGGACGAGCGGAATTTCGAAGAGACGGGCATCTGAGAAAAGACGAGCGGATTGCCTCCCGAGACGCTCGGATTCTGGATCAAGATAAAATATCTGTATGTTAGCTCCTTTGAACGAGCGGATTCTCTGACGGCCGCTCGGATTCCTATTTGGACGGTTGTCTGCCTCTCTGGACGAGCGGATTCTCCTCGTTTTTCCTTTACTCCGATAAAAAGCTTCCCCACACTTGAATACTAGTTCCTTCCTTCATCAAAAATAATTAGTGACCCTCCCTCACTTACTCTCATGGAAAGAATTATGTTTATGATAAAAGGAATGCAATAAAGTTAAAAATACAAGTTAGAAGGGTTATTATATTTACAAGTGGTGGTTTAGGGAGGACTCCACCAAACTCTCCCTTTGATGATTTCTTCAAGGATGAGGAGGCCCGAGGTAGGTGACCTCGACCTCTCCAATAAATGCTCCCTCATAATATGGCTTCAATCTTTGGCCATTGACCTTGAATTTGCTTCCATCTTCCTCTTTGATTCCAAAGTCTCCATACTTCCAATCTCGGTGATCACAAAGGGACCCATCCATATGTGGACGCGGGCCCACGGAGGCGTTTGGGGGAGAACAAGCGTTTGCATTTGTGGAGTCGCCACCAATTTATTGTGGAAAATTGGAAACCGTTCGAATACCTCGTGCCACGTCAAGACACAAAGTAGTGATATGATCACCAAGAACTCGTTACCCTTAGCATTCTATGTCTAGAATGACTCTCGTGGATGCCAATGACCACGGATGTTCACAGAGATCTGGAGTAAGGGGTGAGGGTACGTATTAGGAAGCTCTTTTGATCGAACACCTAATCCCGCCCGCCTCGATAGCGGCCTCTACTAATGATTAGGGAAAATTGTCCATACTCGATATATTGTCGATTATATGCATGCGATGCAACATCCAACGTTTTAATCCTAACATGTGAGAATTAGACTAAGTCGGTGAACAACTAATTTATCATACAATTAATGTCAAAGTCGGGATTTAAGTTCAATTACATGTGAAGGCATATAAGGAAATACAATAAAGAAAATTACAATAATAATACAATAAAGAAAAATTACATTAAATACATTGGGTTAATTGATTTATGTCGAAAATACTTTTAAAACGGATAATTTGGAAAAGAAGGAACAAATGAACAAACGAACATGAAATTAGGTGATAATATGAATAATAGTTAAGTAAATACGTAATTAAGTCAAGGCAACACGGGAATTCAGAGACAGAAATCAGCCAGGAACAAGCGCAGCAGAGCTGCGCCCTCTGGAAGAGGCGCAGCAGTTGCTGCGTCTGTTCCTTGGCTCAGTTCTGGCTGTGAAGCCGGAATTGCAAGTCGTTAATGTTCGTTGGTGAATTTAATGCTTGATTATACTATTTGACTCGGATGAAAGTGATTGATAGATTATTTACATGTGATTAATGGTCATGAAAGCGATAAACATGAAACAAAACTAATTAGAACGAACTAATTACAAGATTTAATAAGGATTAATTAACAAATTAATGAATTAAACAAATTAATTAGGTCAAACAGGTTATTAACGAAGAATTAATGATGGTGACGATGAACAAAAGGTGGGAAATATATCAAAGAGGAATTCTAGAGACTAAATATTGATGAATCGAACCTCTAAAACCCGAATTTGACTTTAATGACGAAACCCACAAATATTGATTATAAGGGATTTAAGTCGGGAATTAAAATATGAATTAAGTACTAATAACGATGAATATATTACATGTTTGAACTATTATGCTTAAATCGTCATATGAACAATGAACAATTGAAGAAAGAAATAAAACAATCGAATCATCATAGGACGAAAGAAGAAGAAAGGAAGCAGGAACTGCGGCAGCCTCACGAAGAGGCGCAGCAGGTGCTGCGTCCCTTCGAAGAGGCGCAACAGTTGCTGCGTCCTTTCTCGACGGTCATCTTCTGGTAATTCGTAAAAAAAGATTTAAAGCATGGTTATAGAAATCGGTTTTAGAAATACTTTCGACATAAACCTTACATTATGATTACAATAAATAAATAACAATAATAAAATAGGGATTATACACCCTCAGACTTACATGTTTGACGAAACGAGATGAATTAAGTTAACGTTTAGTGATGCTCGACTCGAATGTAGACGAAAGTGCCCTCGTAAGAGGAAATTAAACAGATTGATTAAGTTGATTATTGTGGAGTTGGTCAAATTGGTCGGTCATGCAAAACGAGGCTGGTACTCAGAAAGATCCGAGCTTACGTGGTCGAAAGTTCAAGCACGTAGACGCCAAAAATTAAGAACGTGGTCTAGAATGCAAAGGGAGAAGAGAAGGGCGGACACTCGCGTGAGAAATATGTGAGACCGAAGGTCTCTATTCATACCAATCACACGGAGGGAAGTAGGGTTTTCGGAGAAACTTTGGAAGTGAATCTCGAAAAGATATGAAAAGATACGAAAAATACGCAGAAAAGGACTTGGGAAGAGGCGCAGCAGGCAATGCGTCTCTTGGAAGAGGCGCAGCACCTACTGCGTCATTTCCCAAGTGGTTTCCCCCTGCGGAAGAATGATTTCCATGTTTAGGTTATGCAATAACGGATTTATCTTGTTTTCCTTAATATTTTGTGTGAATATTACGGGAAATTGTTTGCCAAAGGTTAAAAGATTTTGAAATATGGAATAGAAATATCCGGAACATTCCAGAACATTCTGACTCGGTTTCAGAAAATGAAGGCGGTTTTATGAGCCGGACTCCAAATGTACTCTAATTACTTCCAAAACGATCGTATCGGCACGTAGATGACAATTAAGAGGTAGACACAAGTGTTTGAGCGATCACTTGACGATAAACTTACGAACTGTCATAAATCGTTCCGCGTACCAAACATGCAGCCAAATCATCACCGGGTGGTTTGCGGGAGGTGCAGAAATAAGGTGTCTACAGAGCCCCCACTTTGACTGAGGCTTGGACAAGGCGAAAGTCAAAGTATAGCCATCAGGTCAATCGAAGATTACAACCTGGAGACTATGGCGACGCAGGGCGGCTCAAGGGGTATGAACCAAGGACCTATCGTCGGGAACATTTTAGAGTCTGTCGACTTCCGAGGAGGGTCGTTTAAAGTCCATTAGACTACGTAAGGAAGCTCGCCAGCCATAAGAAGAAAATATACCTGAAATTCCTTGAAACTCCAGGGAAAACAAAATGCGATATTGGGAGAAGACAGCAGAACACAGTCTGGAACTGCTGGGAGAAATCTGCTTGTGGTCGGCTTCAAACAGACTTCGGAAGGATTCGGAGTCGATGTTGATCTCCATGTCTCGAGAGGGAAAGACTGTCGGTCGTGAACTCTCGGTGGGGAAACATAATCAGGAACTGATCTCCATGTCTCGAGAGGGAATGTCTATCCGTGTACTCTCGCTGGGGGAACATAATCGGGAACTGATCTCCATGTCTCGAGAGGGAATGTCTATCCGTGTACTCTCGCTGGGGGAACAGAATAAAGGTGTGTCGAAACACCTGTCAAAGAAGGAACGCTCGTTGTGACAAGCTAGGTCTTAGATAAAAATAAGGCGATAAACTGCTGTTGGCTTGGAAGATGTGGATCCGGGCGAATAATATACGTCAAACGGACCAAATATGCGATATGGCATCAAGGAAGAGGCGCACCAAAGATGGGCCCACAAAATAACGAACTCATAACGAATTTTTGAAAATTCGTATGAAGGGAGCCTGAGGAAGATGCGCATCAAGAGATGCGTCCCTTGGAAGAGGCGCAGCACCTGCTGCGTCTATTCCTGGATGTGGCAATTCTGCGTAAAAACCCGATGAAACAGAGGGTTCATGTCATTTATTCGAAACATAATTCCTCAATTTCTCTCTCAAATTCCAACCATTTACGTCAAAATTTGATCCAAAAGCTTGCATTTGCCTTGACTAATCGAGGTATGTGTATCAATCTTGCATTTATCATCCGTATTTGATCAAATGGGATCGACAAAATTAGGGTTTTCGACCCTATTTAGTCGAAAATTTGGGGCTTCCCCCAAATGACTTTGCCTTGCGAAATTGACTTTGTAAATGGCTAATTGGTAGTATAAGGACCATAACCACGTATTTGTTTTGAATTTTCGTTGAGTTTTGAGCATTTGAGTGAAATTGAGACGGTTTCACAGCTAAACCGTAAATCGCTTCGAAAATAGCCTTAGGATTGCCCATTTGCGACGAAACTTGATATTTGGAATCCTTGTGTGATGGGGAAACTTCCTATCATCTCATAATTTTGGTTTGTGATGGCTTTTTCAGGACACTTTCTAGGGCATAATCGCCGTTATAATGAAATGCTGTCGAAATTCCGACTCGAACCCATGACTAAGCTTCAACTTAGGCTTGACTTGACCCAAGTTACCACATGAGCAGACGAGTTTGTGGGAAATTTTCCAAGATGGCGAGAAAAGAGCGATTTCAGAGCTCGGAAAACTCGAAAATCCCCTAATCAAGGCTTGTCGTCACTTGACGCGGCCTAAATTTACTTTAATTTTGCAGATGATGAGTCTTCTACATCTGGGAGAGATCCCATGGATGTGGACACTGCTGTTGACCCTTCTCAGGTAGTTGAGGCTGCGTTGGAGGAGGCTTTCACCGCTGCGGTGATGGCTGCTGAGGACGAGGTCCTGGAGGAGGAGGCTGTTGAGGAGGAGGAGGTCCTGAGACGGGCCAACGTTGGACGGGGTGGTCGTCAGCAGAGGGGAGCACCTGCGTGGGTTGAGACCTGGGACAGCAGGCACCTGCTTTGGGATGCGGAGAGTCACCTGTCCTATAGGACGGTGAAGAGCTTGGTAAATAGAATTCATCACTCTTCATTCATCTTCTTTCATTTCTGTTTGTCATTCCTTTTCTTCTTCATTTGAGCTAAAGATAGATTTTTGTTTCAAATCAACATAGGAGGCCGGGAACATCTGGTCGTTCTCGGGCTACACGATGGCGATGGGGTGCTACGAGAGGCTGTTGGCTGAGGAGCGAGCCATGATCGAACCGGGAGCGTTCGGCGCCTTGGTGCAGGCTTGGAGGGATATTGCGAGGAGGAAGCTTCAGGCTAACCTCAGTCTCGTCCGAGCCTTCTTGGACCGGTTTTGGGACACGACCTCCACGTTTCACATGCCTTTTGGTGAGGTGGGGGGTCACGTTGGAGGACTACGACATGAGCTATGGTCTGCCGTGTGGGACTGAGGTGGTGGAGTGGCCGGAGATAGCCATGAGGGTTGACTCGGCGGAGACTAGGATGCTGATCGGCTGGAAGTTGGCGCCGAAGGCGGCTGTGGTACCTGGCTTGGTGCCTAGTTCTTACGTTCGAGACTACTTCGCGGGGAAGACCCCGACATTGATGGTGATCGAGGGGTGGTAGACGGCTCCTCCTCCCTCCACTGTAGAGCAAAGAGTCCGCTTGTGGCTCTGGTGGTTCTTGTATTCGATTTACCTCGGAGACAAGGGGGAGAGGCTTACGACGAAGCTTCTTCCTTTTCTTTTTTACCTGAGCTCCCTAGGCCTTTGGGACTGGGTCACTGCTAGTTATGCAGTCCTCATCCGCTTCATGAGGGCTATGGTTCGTCCGGAGTTGATAAAGAAAGGGACTTCTCCTGCTGCTGTCGGCCCTGGACTGCTGTTGGAGGTATGAATCTTCATTTCATTTCACGAAAGATCATTTCTTTTTCTCGTCGAATCACGAAAGATCGTTATTGATTATCTGCTTTATAGGCGTGGGTGTACTCCTACTTTCCGGGCCTTGTGCCCAAGAGGATGGAGCTGGTGGAGAAGGCCTATCCCGTTGTGAGGGATTGGGTGATGTGTCGCACGAGGAGTCGGCGTTCCTTCAACGACGTCTGTCGGCGGGAGGTGAACGCTCTTCAGATGGACGGCGTGAGTATTTCACCTTACATTTGTTTGTTTCTCTTCCTTTACTTTTAGAACTGATCATAGGAATGACCCTTCGTTTACTTCTTCTAGTCGGTGCCCAGGCCTTGGGAGGAGTACGCTGGTACTCCTCCTTTCGTGGCTGAGGTCCTTCGACCTAGGAGCTCGAGCCGACTGCTGTTGAGGACGTCGATGGGTCCTGCGTGGTACTTGGGTGAGCGCTTGGCTCGTCAGTGCTCTCGGGACGTCTTGACGGTTCCCATCGATCCTCCTCGGGCGATGTTTAGGGAGCCTTCTGAGGCTGAGAGGGAGGCTGGCCTGGCGTTGGTGGCGACGCCCTCCTTCTTTCTAGTGAGGAGTACTCAGCGTTCCTCTACGAGAGGTTGGCGTACTGGCCGGTTGTGGTAAGTGCTTTTTCCTCTTTCATTTTTGATTGTTTGAGCATACGATGAAAGATCATCGGTTAACAGAAATCATTTGACTTTGCAGGAGGTCGAGGCGGCGGGCATCGAGCCCCCAGAGTACCCCGAGACCCTTGAGTACACCGACACGATGGGGATGACGACGATCTCCGAGCTACGTGACTTTGACGTGGCGGTGAGAGATGCTGGCTTGGATGAGTGGCAGCATCTGATTCGGAGGGTGAGCCTTCTAACTTGTATAGTTTTCGTGTAAGAACACATTTGCTCGGGTTTGTCCAATCGTTTGAGAATTTTTCTTTTGAAATGCAGGTTGCGCCATCCCGGTTTGTGGCTTTGTGAAGGGTAGCCAACCGGCTACGGGCTACTGCCGTCGAGGCACTTACTGGCGGCCGACGACGCCAGGTATGAACCTTCCGTTTACTTCATTTTCAAATTTTCTAATCTTCGTTTATGTTTGAAATGATTGACATGAGCCAATTTTTGTTGTTTGCAGAGGGAGCGCGAGTTGGAGCGAGAGCTCGCCCAGTCCCGAGAGGAGACACTACTTTCGCCGAGGAGCTCGAGGTCCGCGACGCCGAGGTTGCTGCTCTCGAGGCGAGAGTTGCTGAGCTAGACGGAGACCAGCAGTAGCTTCCGTGTTTCTTTTTGTTTTTTTTGGCTGTATTTTTGTACATTTATGCATTTTAGGACCCACTTTTGGACACTTGGATCTTGTTTTGGGGCTCGAGCCCCCAGTTTGGTGTACATATCCCTTTTTTGGGTGTATATATGATGGCCTGAGTGCCTTTGCTGTTGGGTTGCTTTGTTTGTACCTGCAGGTTAGTTTTGAACAGGTTTGGTAGATGACGGTTTACGCCGTCGTGCTGCCGAAATTTACACAGAAATCACATAGAACATGTATTTCTACATATGTCCTAAATTAGCGCAAAACAATGACTCATAATGCAAAAAAATGCAAAAATTTTGCCGAAAATGACCGGACGGTAGGGAGGGTTACCCCCTAAAAAAATAAAAAATAAAAACATATAAGTTTGAAATGGAGAGTGAAATGATTCCCCAAAAAGAAAAAGTAAAAAAGAAATGTATAAGTTTGAAAAATGATATAATTAAATTAAATACAAAGATGTATAGATTTGAAAAAAAAAAGAATAAATTAAATTAAATTGGTGAAATGATTCCCCAAAAAAAGAAAATTAAAAGAAATGTACAAGTGTGCTAAAATGACGGAAATGTCGATATCGTCTCGAGATGCGCGTCCGCGAAAGTAGGAATCACGAAATATGGTAACCTGACGCATTTACAAAGATAATAACCCGTATGAATAGGAAATTATTCGTTGGGGAATTTAGGAAAGATCCAACGCGGAAAATCACAGAAAGAGGGCTGAGGAAGAGGCGCAGCAAGAGCTGCGTCCCTTCGAAGAGGCGCAGCACCTGCTGCGCCTGTTCCCTAGTGCGTCCGTTCTGACGGATTTTAGGAAACAACTTTTAGTATAAATAGAGACGTCGAGGGAGGTTCTATTCACACAAATCTTCCATCTTTCTTCGTCTCATTATACAAATCTCCCAAAATAAGCATACATCATGAATACTTTTGAGATTCGTCTAAAAGAATGGACAAATGAGTTCTCCCATGTGGAAAAACACGACATGGGTGCTTATAATTTTGGATAGCTTTTGAGCTTGAAGTTGATCAAGGTAGTCAAACCGTTTCTAGATGCTTGTCTCGATTATTGGGACCCGAATTATCACGTATTTGCCTTCCTTGGAGGCGACATTTGCCCATTTCCCGAGGAGATTGCTGCGATTGGTGGTTGGGACCCGGAACATGTGCCTGCTACTCCCTCCACTTCTCAAGGATATAAGAACAAGTTTAGAGAGTTGCTCGGATTGGCCAGAGTTGATGTTGACCGTCTTGTGACTTCTAAAGGAGTGCGAATGTTGGACTTCATAGATCGCTTCATCAATAGGGCTGATCCCACTGTCTCTTATGTTGCGAGGCGAAGGGCATTCGGGTTTTGCCTATTGCATGTATATGTCCTTCAAGGGCATGTTGATGAGGATATGAGGGGCGACCCTCGTCTTTTGAGCTTGATTGAGCAAATGGAGCTGCGCAGGAGCCCAGCTTGTCTGTGTTTAGGAGAGATCCTATTGGGCTTGGATAACAGGAAAGCTAATCGCGACCTACCTTACTTGGGAAGTCCCATTATTTTGCAGGTAAAAGAACCTTTTTCTCTTTTTCGTTTGATTTTTTTTTGTTTCTTCTTTTTTTTTTGTTTCGTTTTTTTTTCTTCTTCTTGTTTTTTTAATACCTGCTTTTCGTAGGTCTGGCTTATGGAGCGTCTTCGATTGATCGAGACTCCAGTTAATGTTCTTGCTTATCATGCTCGCTCAATTGTAATGAAGACCAGACTTTACATGGTGGACTTCACTCGAGTTTGCAACTACTAGGAAAACAAATTGAAGAATGAAGATGGCCCCTTAATCAGATGGATCGTACTATGGTGGCATCTTAAATCTGTCACTGTAGTATCTTCCCTGGATCCTACCCATTCTGTTCGCATTCCCGGCTTGGAGTTTATGATATGCATTTTCCCGGAGAGGTTGATGAGACAGGTTGGATTGAAGCAAAGGATCCCGAAGCTTGACACTGTCCCGCAGACTGCCGTGGCGCTTACTACTGAGAGTCGAAGAGAATGGGCCATCAAATGGGCTCAGAGGAACATTTGGTTCTTGAATTCTTCCGTCAGTGCTTTATGGGTGTCCGATTCCTATCTGCGGTGGAGGAAAGCTGCTACTCCGGAGGAGCGCGAGAGACTGAGGAAGCGTGAACCTATCGACTACAAGGTTCGCGAGGTGGAAAAGGAGAAGGAGAAGCATCTGACTGAGGGAAAGGAAGAAGCCGGGTTTCGAGTTGTTCATCCTTCGAAGAAACCGAAGACTTCTCCTGCCGTCGAGATGGTGGTTGACAAGAATGGCAAAGCAAGACCACGAGAGAGACCATTGGTGATTATGTCGGAAGTGGCGCAAGAGCGTCCGGCTCGAGGTCGTGACAAGAAGTATGATAAAAATGACAAAGGCAAAGGGAAAATGGAAGAGTAGCCTAAGTCTTTATTATTATTTATTATTATTATTATTATTACTATTGCAATAAGAAGGTGCAGTTTTTAGAATCCTAGCCTATTTATTTTTATTATGATTTTATCATGTAACGTACTATTATTATTAATGAAATAAAAAAGGTTAATTGGTTAAGAAACCGTCGTGATTTTCTTTTCATTATTCTTGTCGAATTTCAAATGCATTCGCAAATGTCCTTCTATTTACATTTAAAATGATAAAATGGGTTGTATCCCGTGAAGGATTGCCTACGTATTCATTTAAAAAATGAAATCAAACCTTTGCGCGTAGTTCGAATAAATGTAAAAGAATAATTGTTCTAAGCAAGAGCTTGTAATGAACCTTAGAAAATAAGCATGTGCTTTACTTACTCCTAAAATGCAATTTAGTTTATTTTATGATATGAGAATGACAAATTATCAAAATGCAAGAGCAAGGTGACATTAGCTTGATTGAGCTTAGCCAGGGGCCGTTTATTTCGTGCCACAAGAGCGACACGTGAGGTCACGCGAGGCGTGTTTTTGCTCCTATTCTAGGCATAGTAACGTTTTAATTGGTCAAGGTTTGTTGGGTTGGCAAATTCGTTCCCGTCTAGGTCTGTGATCCTAACCGCACCACCTAGAAGTATGGACTTGACTTGGAATGGCCCGGCCTAATTGAGTTTGAATTTTCCACGTGGATCGACAGGTAAAAGAGCCCTAATTGATTTGAGGACCAAGTCTCCTTCCTTGATGTTCCTTGGCTTAACTCTTTTGTTGAAGGCTCGTTTGATACGCGCCTGGTATGTATGTAATGCACGTAACCTTCATTCATCCAGGAGGATGAGTTCTTCATATCTATCCCTCTTCCACTCGGCTTCGGGTATTTGACTTTCGAGTAAAATACGCAAGGATGGTATTTCTAGCTCGACTGGTTGTACGGCTTCCATGCCGTAGGTCAAATAGAAAGGAGTAGCCCCAGTGGGTGTCCTAATGGATGTAAGGTATCCCAATAAAGTGAAGGGTATCTTGCTTGGCCAATCTCTATAGTTGTCAATCATTTTCTTGAGAATCGTGACAACGTTTTTGTTTCCTGCCTCTATTGCGCCATTGGTTTGTGGTCTGTATGGCGAGGAGTGGTGATGCTTGATTTTGTACTTGGCTAGCAGTTGTTCAGTTTCAGCTTGGAAATGTGATCCATTGTCACTGATGATCTCATGTGGGCAACCATATCGACAGATGATATTGGTTTATATGAACTTTGTCACGTTCTTGGCCGTAAGACTCGTTTAGGAAGCCGCTTCTACCCATTTGGTGAAATAATCGATTGCTACTAGGATGAAACAGTGACCTCCTGTTCCGGCTGGAGTGATTTTGCCGATGATGTCAATTCCCCAAGCAGAAAATGGCCATGGGGATGTCATGGTGTAAAGCAATGAAGGAGGAACATGTTGCACGTTCCCAAAGATTTGACAGTTATGGCAATGTCTTACACATTTGATGCAATAAGATTCCATCGTGGTCTAATAATACCCTAAACGCGTGATTTTATTTACCATCATGGGTCCACTCATGTAAGGACCACATTCTCCATCATGGACTTCTTCCATCACTTTCCGTGCCTGTGAATGATCAAGACAACGTAGGATTACACCAAGAGGTGTTCTTTTGTATAGCTCTCCTTGCATGAGAACGTATTGGGAAGCTAGCAAGCGGATAGCGCGTTGTCCCCTTTTGTCCATTTCTGGTGGATAACTGCCAATGAGTTTGAAATTTAGGATTGCTTGGAACCAAGGTTCCTCCGTAATTTCCTCTTCATCGGTGATTTGGAGCACGTAAGCTGGCTCTGATCGTCGTTCAATGCATAAAGGCATTTCTACCATGCTATCCGGCATATTAATCAAAGATGCGAGTTTTGCAAGAGCATCCGCAAATTGATTTTCTTCTCGAGGTAGATGTAAGTAGGTTACTTGATCGAAGAATTGGGCTACTTGGTCTATTCTGGCTTGATAAGGTGCCAGGCTTTCGCTTCGGATTTTCCAAGATCCCGTAATTTGATTGATGATCAAAGAGGAATGCCCATGTACTCGAAGATTCTTGATGCCTAAACTTACTGCCGCTTGAAATCCAATGAGACAGGCTTCGTATTCTGTAGCGTTATTTGTCACCTCGAAGTCGAGTTTGACGGAGATTGGTGTATGCTCGCCTTCAGGAGAAATGAGCAACACTCCTATTCCAAATCCTCTTAAATTCGATGCTCCATCAAAATAGAGGTCCCAGGAGTCTGTATCCGTCTGGAGTATATCCTCATCTGGAAACGACCAGGTGTCTATCGTTTGTGTATCATTGATGGGATTTTCTACGAAGAATTGGGCAACGGCGTGCCCTTTTATGAATTTCAAAGGCACATACTTGAGATCGAACTTAGAGAGTATAAAAGTCCATCTTGCTAGACGTCCATTGAGAACGGGTTTCTCGAAGAGGTATTTGACATGATCCATTTTGGAGAATATTTTGACGGAGTAGCTAAGCATGTAATGGCGTAGCTTCTTCATTGCCCACACAAGAGCAAGGCATGTCTTCTCGAGTGACGTATATTTGCACTCGTACTCCAAGAACTTCTTACTAAGGTAGTAGATGGCTCTTTCTTCTTTTCCTACAGTTTGAGCTAGCATGGCGCCCATGGCCGTTTCAGTTACCGTGAGATATAAACCAAGAGGTTGATCTCGCTGAGGTGGCATGAGCACTGGCGGTTTGGCTAGTATTTCATTGATTCGGTCGAAAGCTTTCTGACAGTCATCATCCCACATGGTGTGATCTGTTTTCTTTAACTTCTCGAATATGGGTTCGCAGATCATGGTGAGCTTCGATATGAATCGACTTATGTATTGTACCTTGCCCAGGAATCCCCTAACTTCTTTCTCTGTTTGAGGTTGCGGCATTTCGATTAGAGCTTTGATCTTGGAAGGGTCTATTTCTATACCTCGTTGGCTAACAACGTATCCTAGGAGTTTGCCAGATGTCACTCCGAATGCGCATTTCTGAGGATTGAACCTCATGTTGTACTTCCGTAGCCTTGAGAAGAATTTGCGAAGGTTCGCAATGTGTCCCTCTCTTTCCTTGGACTTGACAATCATATCGTCTACGTGTACCTCGACTTCTTTATGCATCATGTCATGCAAGAGCGTAGTTGCGGTGCGTTGGTATGTAGTTCCGGCGTTGATTAACCCAAACGGCATAACCATGTAGCAATAGGTTCCCCACTGAGTGACGAAGGCGGTCTTATGCATGTCCTCTAAGGCCATCTTGATCTGGTTACATCCTGCGTATCCGTGCATGAAGGATAGCAACGCGTGATCTGCCGTATTATCCACTAATATGTCGATATGTGGTAGAGGAAAGTCATCCTTAGGACTTGCTTTGTTTAAGTCCCTAAAGTCAACAGAAACACGGATTCTCCCATCCTTTTTGGGTACGGGTACTATGTTAACTACCTAGTCTGAGTACTCGGCAACTTTGATGAACCCGGCTTTGAATTGTTTATCGACTTCTTCTTTGATCTTGAGAGCCCATTCTGTCCTCATTCGACGAAGCTTCTGTTTCACTGGTTTGAAACCTAGTTTGATTGGGATTCTATGCTCTGCAATGTCCCTGTCGATCCCTGGCATATCTTTGTAGGACCAGGCAAAAACGTCTTTGAACTCGTGTAGGAGGTCTATGAAATTGGCCCTTTCGGTGGGGCTCAAGGTTGTCCCTATCCTAAGTTCTTGGGGTTCTAGTTCAGTTCCTATGTTGATGGGTTCAGTATTCTCTATCACTGGTCCCTCTTCCCCTTCTTGTAGTATTTCTTTGGCTATGTAGGGAGGTATTTCGATTGAGTCTGGGTCTGGGTCATTCTCATTATCATCGTAAACAGAATTGCATTCAAGATAACACGAAGAGTAAGCAGAACCTGATTTATTCATATTAAGATTTGAGAAAAGTCGAAACAAAGAAGCCATCTGATCTGTGGTTAGTGGCGGTAAAGGGACAGCGGTTAGGATATTTCCCGAACTACTGTTACTATTTGACACTAAGCTAGGAGAAACGAGGGGAGTAGGAATGACGACAGGAGGAGACTCTCTAGGAACTTCTCTAGACTCCGACTCTAACTCCGACTCTGACTCGAATTCATCGTCTTCTGGTTCTCCTTTGAACATCTCTCCTTCTCCAGTAGTGAGCTTGAAGAGTCTTCCTTGATTGTTTGTCCACTTGATCGATTTTCTCCATCCTTTCTGCTGATTGGTGTTGATTTATGTGATTAACGCGGTAGGGTTGAAGTGATCGTCTTGAAGTATCATGGTAATTATCTCATCCTGTGCGGCTCTAACAAATCGATCTTCTCCAAATAGTAGACTCGCGGCTTGTTCGTCTAGGCAAGGTGCTTGACGAGTCTTGACGGTAGGAACCGTTTCTGGAGGAATGAAGTAGCAATCGTGAAAGATCTCGATTCCGGTTAACTTCCTTTCGAGATAGTGCCAAGGTTCGGGAAATCCATGAAAGAGTTCTTGACTTCCTTCCCTAACGAATTATCCATTTACGGTAGGTAGATAGGGTCGCATTTGGATTCCCACATTCTTACGGTTTTGAAATTGAGCGAGCATCTCGAGAACTTCCTCTTTAGTGGGTTTGTATCCTAGTCCAAGGGGTATTATTTGTGAATTACCCTCTTTGTAGGGTGCAAAGGTGTTTTTTCAGATAGGATTCAAAGGCATTCCTGGGAAGTATTCCTGGGTTTTGAGTATGTGGTTGACCACTAAGGTAGAGTAGGGATTGAAGTATAATGGTGCCAGCTCTATCTATATGACATTTATGATATGGAAGTGTGGACATGGCCCACCTGCGGGTCCGGTTCGATCTGCGGACATACATCGGTCTTTTTGAAAGCCACGCTCGGCGGCGTAAAAATGCCTTCGACCGGATCGTTTTAGATCGGTCGGTTTCGTCTCGGTAAAGGTCTCGAAACGATTAGAGATGTTCGGAGTCGCCACCAAGCATTTGTGGGATACCTGGAACCTTTTCGAATTCCACTTTATACCTCGGTCAAATCGAAGCACAAAGCAGCGTTTTGACATAGGTACTAAAGATAAGGAAATCGTCCCTCTTTAGCATCCTATCTCTAGAATGACTCTCGTACGCCCTGGATAAGGTTGTCCACTATCCAAAGTTTCCGAGTAAGAGTTGAAGGTACGTATTGGGAAGCCCTTTAATCAGACACCCAATCCCGCCCGCGTTTAGCGGCCTCTACTGATCGATCTTGGTTGGTTGAATGCAAAAGTTGATAAAACGGTTTAAATGCATGAATGCGCATCCAATAATTTAAACCTAACATGTGAGAGCTTTCTAAGTCGGTTGATTTAATCCACGTATCAAGTATAAGATGTCGAGTTGGATTAATGATTGATTTGCATGCAAGACGGAAATTAAACATCCATTTACCGTATTAGGTTTAGGGTGCATAGCATGATCCATTTGTCTTAGTAAGGCATTTTGCAAATGTGGTTTGAATAGTCATCTTATCCGTCCTATATCCGGGTTAACCGGACTCGGGATCGTCCTGGACTAATGCTGGAAGGGAACAGGCCCTGTACCAGACGACTATAAGAGGCGCGAGCCAGCCGCCGGTGTAAGGGGCCTCCCTCTGATTTTGAAAATGAGAAAGAAAAGGCCTGCATGAGGCGCGGGTTAGCCAACGGTTGTATGCCGTGTTCTGACTGTTTAGAAAACGTTATAAAACGTGTTAAAAATGGGTTTTTGAACCCGGTTTGATTTTGAAAGGGTCGTTTAGACCGCATTTGTCGATTTGAAGAACTAGACTCGAATAATCATCATTGTTTGATAATATTCGGTGTCGGGTTCGGTTTGACAAGCTTGACATGAATAGTTTTGAAAATTATTATGGACTAATTGTTTTAAGTCCATTTTGAATGTAATTAGTCGGTACTCATCATCGTACCCGGGTTAAAATCCGGCATGGTATGTATAACTAACCAAGGATGACTTTGTGTTGGTGACTAATATGTTTGTTTGAAAATGTAAAGAAATGAAATAAAAGGCTTTAAAATACCTTTTAAATGTCATTAACCAAATATTATCACCGAAACACGGATTTAACCGTCATGGTATGAGGAACCAAGGGTGAAAAATGCTTTATGGTTAAAACATGTGGAATAAAATAACAATGGTTCGAAAATACTTGAAATGGTAAAAACCGATTACAAATATGAAAAATGGATTAAGGGAAATGACGAGAACAAACATGGTTGATCTCTGGTCTGAGTACCCCATTTAGGCGCGAGCCTGTTGGCGACCTAAGGGGCTTCTGCCTCAGACCAAAAATCGGTTTTGGCTCGTTTATTCCATGTTTTGGTTCATGTTATGCATGTTTTAGCATGTTAAAGTCATGAAACAAATGAAAACATAATAAAAAAGGATTTTTACACCCTTATACTTACATATTTGGTTGTGGTGAGTGACCGACGTAAGTGTAACAACTCGTTTGATCTGAAAAAACTCGGTTTAAAACCGTTTTGGTAAGTAAAAGAGTGTTTTAAAAGTTTAGTGATGGTGTAATGGTCAAAGTGGTCGGACAAGTGATTTAATGCACGATGACGGTACCAAACAATGTGTAAGGCTCGTATTTACGATCGGTAGGTCGTAAATACGCGTCGGGTTGTGACTTTAGAAGTCGAGTCGAGAATTTTAAGGGAGAAAAGAGGTGGCGGACACTCGCGTAAGTCTCAAATGGGTGGCATTTGAGGGGTATTTATAGGAGAATGAGTGATTGTGTGAGTTTTGAGTGACGTGGCCACCTGGGCTGCTCAAAGAGGCGCGAGCCACGTCGCGGCACTTCGAGTTGTGTTGTCACTATCACAACAAACGCAATCATGATTTGCTCTATCCTAGGTTTTGTAGTCACATGTTTGGTACTTGACCAACATGAATCTGGGAAAACTTAGTATAGAAGGCTTGAGATATTTTTGGTTTTTGTGTTTGACTCGGTTTGACTCGTTGTTGGAGTCGGGATTTGAATTTTCGAGTCGTTTTTTGGTCCGGTGTCGGTTTTGACTCTAGTTAGTGTCGTTGCGGCCCCGTCGTCATGCATTAAACACTCCAGGTATTTTTGAAATGTTTTGTTTTCGAAATCGTTTTAAGTTTTCCGACGTAAAGTTGTACCCAAACTGTCGATCAAACGCTGCGATCCCAAAACATGTTGTAGTCCGATAATCATCGGGTGTTTGTTGGAGTCTCAGCAGATACTGGGTATCTACAGAACCCCCACTTTTACTGAGGCTTGGACAGGGCGAACGTCAAAGTAGAGTCCCCAGGTCAATCGAATATTACAACCTGAAGACCCAAGCGACGTCGAGGCGGCTCGAAAGGATTCGGGCCAAGGACCTGCCGTCGGGAAGGGCGACGCCAAGGCGACTCGAGGGTACGAGTCAAGGACCTGTCGTCGGGAACAGTTTAGAGTCTGTCGACTGTCCGTGCGGGCGTTTAAAGTCCGTTAGACTACGTACAAAGGCTCGCCAGCCATAAGAAGGAGTCATACCTGAGGCATCTTCGGATATGTCCTTGCATGGTTGCGGATAAATGCTCGCCAGCTGCGGTGCGTACGTGAGGAGGGCTCGCCAGCCGCGGTGCATTGTATGGCTCGCCAACCGAGACAATGAAATATACCTGAGGCATCTTCGGGATCCGTCCTTGAAAGGGGTACGGGCAAAGGCTCGCCAGCCATGGTGCGTATGTGAGGAGGGCTCGCCAGCCGCAGTGCGTTGTAAGGCTCGCCAGCCGCGGTGCGTTGTAAGGCTCGCCAGCCGTGCTGCGTATGTGAGGAGGGCTCGCCAGCCGCGATGCGTTGTAAGGCTCGCCAGCCGTGGTAAAGAAATGTACACGAGGCATCTTCGGGATGTATCCTTGAAAAGGTAAGGAAATGTACCCGAGGCATCTTCGGGATGTATCCTTGAAAAGGGTGCGGACAAAGGCTCGCCAGCCGCGGTATGGTCGGTTAATGGACCATGGGAGTAGCCGCGTCGAATGGGCTTGTTTCGAGAATAGCGAACTCATGATGTCGCTGGGGAAATAGTGAGTATGGGTTCTCACTATCACTGTCTTTGGAATGAGTGGGTTCCGCGAGGAAGCCCCCTGCTGGTATTTGAGGGAATAGTGAATTTGGAACTTTCACCATTCGGTTTGAATTTGCAGTGGCGGTTTTGATCGCCGTTTGTTTTAATTTTGAAGGAAAATAGCAAATTTGAGTTTGCTATAGCGTTTGAAGTGACGGTTTATGTGCCGCCGTTGACATTTTGAACAGAAATAATGAATTTGGAATCTTCACTATTGATTGAAGTGACGGTTTATGTGCCGCCGTTGACATTTTGATAGAAATAGTGAATTTGGAATCTTCACTATTGATTGAAGTGACGGTTTATGTGCCGTCGTTGACATTTTGATGGAAATAGTGAATTTGGAATCTTCACTATTGATCGAAGTGACGGTTTATGTGCCGTCGTTGCTTGAAATAGCGGTTTTTGGACTTTTGCCGTTATTTTGGAAAATTTGAAGGAAAATGGTGAATTTTGATTTCGCCATTATTTTTGAAGTTGGCGGTTTTGATCGCCGTTTGCTTGAAAATAGCGAGTTTTAAATTTTCACTACTTGGTTTTGTTTGTTTTTTGAGGAAATGACGACATTCAATATCGTCAACGAAAATTCGAATTTGTCATGGGAAATTGGGCCAAAGCTCAAATTTCACTGAAAAAGAAAAGGGGAGGCCTGGTTTAGGCGCGAGCCACCTGGCGATGCAAGCCGGCTTCCCTATTTTCTGTTAAAAAGACGCGAGGTTGAGCTGCGGATAATTATTCATCTTCAACCTCAAAATCTCGCCAAAATCGCCATTAACGGACCTTCTAGCTTGCTTTTGCTTGTGCCATTATCAACAAATGTCATCTCAAGGTAAGTATTCCCTCTTGAATCCTTTCAAATTTGTCGATTTTAGCTTGATTAAATTAGGGCGAAATTTTGCCCTAAAAATCGAATTGGGCATTTTTGATTGAGCCAATTTCGAGTGAAATTGATGCTTGCATTAGGTTAGAAACCTGTTTAGGAGTATGGGGGTGCTTTTAGTTTGCATTTTGGTCCCCGTTCCCACTCCCTATGCTCGAAAAACGTGAGTGAGGCGAGAAACCGTCTCATTTCACAATGCCAAGTTTATTTTCTTGGGTAGTGGGTCCCACTAGGTTGCATTGTAGTTGGGAAAACCCGTATTTGCCATCTAAGGACCTTCGTTGGATGTTTGTGGGCAAAATTGGATTTTTGCCTTTTGCGACGGTCTTACGTCTGACAAAATAAACGCTTGTTTGGGCTTGAATTGAGTCAGTTTGCCTTGAAATGGACCTTATTGGTATTTTAGGTCGCCTTGAGGCGTGATAAAATCACGTTTGCCCTTTTGCGGTCGTTTTTGAATTTTTGACTGGTTCGGGCTCAAATTAGCATATGAATTGCCCTTTTGAACCGTAGAAAAATCCCCATTGTGTCGGGAATGTATTTTGGGTTGTTGGCAGACCTTGTATGGGTCTTGAAATGCCATTTTGGGGTTTTGACTCGTCTTTTGCTTGAAAAGAGGGGCGAGTCATTTTTGTGCTTTTTTTGTGAATGGTTTGGGGCGGAATTGCCCCTTGTTTTTTTGTATTGCAGGTTGTTTTTTGTTTTTTTGGGTTTATCCATTTCATGCCGTCGTAATGCCGAAATTTCGGCTGACGTTTTTTGTTTGTAGGAGAGTGTTCGGAGCAGGCCGGGTTCATGGCTGCGACTTTTGAGGAGTTGTTCGGGCCGGGCCCGGTTAGTACTCCGGTTAGCACGCCTGCCGTGGTTGTGGAGGACGTTACTAAGGAGGAGAGACCTCCTGAGCAAACTGCTGGGGCCTCCGGGGCCGTCGAGGAGCGTGCAGAGCCCGTTGTTGGGGCTGTTAGGGCCGGTAGAGCTCAGACTGAGGCTGGGGCGATTACCTCCGGGAGGAGGGTTTCTTCGAGGGTGCGCCATCCTCGGGCGACTAGGCGGACGTTGCGGGACGTCAACAGGGTTGTTGAGTTGGGCCCTGTCCACTACGTTGAGTCTCGCGGCCATAAGAGGAGGAGAGCGGAGACGGTCGAGGACGATGCTGACGTCGCGAGCTTCAGAGCCAAGCGAGTTACGGCCCCGCGGGAGTTGCTTTTACGGGCGGTGCCGGAGTGGGCCAAGGGTTTTGACGGTAGCCAGTTGTTGCTTCGACTGGACCGGCACCTTTCCTACCGTGCTCACGAGGGCATGGTGAGTCGCATTCCCCGGTTGAAATTTGTCATTGATTTGATGTGTCGAGCCTAAATAGGCATTCAGACGTTGCCTGTTTTTGATTTCAGGAGATCGGCACCATGAGGACTTTCTCTGGCTACTCTACCTGCTTGGGCCTCTACGACGTTCTTCGAGCCGGGTCGAGAGCGCTGATAGAGAGATCGGCGTTTGGGCCGTTGGTGGCCGCTTGGCGGGACATTCACAGGTCATCTATTAGGTCGAACCTGTGTTTGATCCGTGCTATGTTGGACCGGTACTGGGACACGACGTCATCGTTCCACATGGAGTTCGGGGAGGTCGGCGTGACTTTAGAGGACTTCGCCATGGTATCCGGCCTTCCCTGTGGTGAGCTGCCCGTTGAGTTTAGCGCGACACCGGAGAGAGTGTCCTCTCCTGCGGTCACTGCTTTGATCGGTACTGGTTTGCTGGAGCCTTCCGACGTCACTCTATACCTGATTGCGAGTTCGTACGTGAAGGACCTCTTCACTGAGAGGGTGGAAGGTGTTGCTCCGGCGCCGTTGGCGAGCCCAGAGGCAGAGGTTGGTCCCGGCCTCATCTTTGAGGTACGAGCGTTTTTTTTTTGGGTAGTTTTCTTTTGATTTTGACTTTGGCAATTTTTGAGAAATTGGCTAATTTGTGTTTGCTGTGTTTGATTACAGGCTTGGTTGTATGCTTACTTCAATCCTCTGCGTCCGGGGACTACAGACGGTGTTCCCTCGGCTTACCCTGTTGTGAGGGGCTGGACGGTGGGTCAGAAGAAGTCGACTAAGCCGACTTACGAGGACTGCAGGCATCGCGTGAACAAGCTTCGGGTTGCTGATGTAAGTTTCTGTTTTCCCTTCTCCTTTATAGAAGTAGCCAGAGATAAGATGATTAGAAGCCCCCAGTTAGCTGAGTAGCTTTGTTTCGAGTGCAGTTTGTTGGGCGGCCTTGGGAGCACTACACGGGTGTGCCGGCTGCCGTCACGGAGCGTTTGCGGACTCGCAGCTCCCTGCGCCTGTACTTGGAGACGACGATTGAGCCGGTTTGGTACTTGGGCGAGCGTCTAGTTTGCCAGTGCTTTACCGAGACTTTCGTCGTGCCAGTTGACCCGCCTGGGGTGTTGTTCCAGGAGTCGACTCCTGATGAGGTTGAGGAGCACCTTCACGGTCGAGGAGGTGAGGAGCTGTTGCTGCGGGATGCCGACTACGACATCTTCCGGTTGTCGAGGCTTGCTTGGTACCCGATCGGGGTATGTTTTCCTCTTTTCTTTGTTTTCATTGCCTCCCTTGATAGGAGGGTTTGTCATTTTTGATGTGGATCCAAATGGCAGGGAGTCGACCGCGATGAGGACTCGGCTTGACTTTCTCGATAGAGACCACTTTTCAGGGGCCGGGTGGCGAGGAGCTTCAGTTGCGCTTACCGGAGCCCGTGGTGGCCGATGCCGGCATGGAGTGGAGGTTGCCTATTCTGAGGGTGAGTTCCTGACTTGAACACTTTCTCCAATTATACTTTGCCTTACGTTGTATTGAAGGACATTTTTGTTTTGTAGGTGACGACTGTTAGTCACCAGAACTTGTGGCGGATGGCTAACCGCTGGAAGGCGCTTGCTGGTGACCTGGCTACGAGAGAGGCTCGGCTTTCTCAGGTACGTTTTGTGTACTTTTTTTTTTATGTGTTTGGTGTTGTATTTCACGTTTTTAGATCTTGAGGATCTGTTATTGTGTCTGGCAGGGCACAGCGGATCCGGTGGAGCTTGCTCGAGTCCGTGCTGAGTTAGAGGCAGCCAGGTCGACGATCGCAGGCCAGGAGCTGGGGATCATCCGTCGGGACCAGGACTTGAGGCGTCATGAGGACGAGCTGCGGAGTCGAGATGCGGAGATTGCCTCTCCGAAGGCTCGGTTTGGCTGCAGCGGAGGAGCTTCACGTCGAGATGGAGCGTGAGACGCTGGAGAGTTCCCCGGAGAGGGAGTCTGAGCTGGTGGTGGTGTTTGCGTTGGCGGCGACTCCTAGTGAGACCAGGACTGGTCCGACGGGAGACGTCGAGTAGTTGTTGTAGCTTGTGCGTTTCTTGGACTCTTGCCTGTACATATTTACATTTTGCGTGAGGCGGTTTGTATATATGTGTTTTTGGATTGTGGTTTTTTTTGTGATTTTTGGCTTTTTTGTGTTGTGTTTCGGAGGAGCGCTGTCGGCTGTTGATTCTCCTTTTGATGTTTGCACCAGTTCCTGCATCGTTAGTGTAGAAAACAGGCAACAGATAGCATATACGCATAAACGTAAACACGTAAAAGCATTTGATTGAAAATCACGTAAAACATTTGCTTGAAAATCAAAATTAACCAAGATGACTTGAAGTTAAAATTGAAATTTTGAAACGAATTTTGAAAATTCCGTGATAAAATTGCCACGTTTGGAATTCAAAAGGAATTGTTGAAAATTTGAGCAATTAACTCGTGTCGTGAATTAAATTGCATCGAAATTTTGAAAATTGACTCGAAAAAATATAAAACTCAAACCGTCAGGAAAGAATTTTAGAAAAGGATTTTTGCGAGTATATTTGGCTTTTGAGGTCAAGACTCGAATTTGTGAGTGCTTGAATTTTTTGAGGAAAATTGATGTCGTGTTATCAATTTTCGATTTTGATTTTTGTTTTGCGAAAAAGTGAAAAATTTTCGGAATTTCGACTGACGTGGAAACGATCCATCGCGGATCGGGGCGACTAGCCCTTCCCCCCTTAAAAAAAAAGAAAGAAAAACCCGTATGTTTAAAGCTGCGTCATGGAAACCGTGTCGGATTTCGTAAACCGCGAAAACAAGGAAATGTGAGTGTGAAGAAACACAAAATTTCCCGGACCATCCCGAAGAGGCGCGAGGTTCCTGGCGGGACGTTTGAGGTGTCAGGAGAAAACACATGTTGAAAGAGACAAGTCAACAACGGGAATCCTGGAGGAGCCTCAAAGAGGCGCGAGCGTCTTGGCGATGGAAGCCGGCTCTCCTCTTTTTCTGAAAAATGCGCTGATCATTTTGTATAAATAGGGACGTTTGCGTTTCATTGTTTCATCATTCGAAACACAAAAACATCTATACAAAACCTCTTCTTCTTCCACAAAAATATTTCATGCATGCTTTTGAAAACGCATTGCGACAATGGTGCCGGGATTTGTCGCCTCCCGAGAAGTATCAACTCGATTGCATGGGAGTTGGTCAATTGTTGGTGCTTCGTCAAGTCAAGGAGCAACCTTCATTTCTTGAAGCATGTTCTCGGTTTTGGGATTCGAAACATCATGTTTTCGTTTTCCCGAAAGGTGAAATTTGTCCTTTTGCCGAAGAAGTTGGAGCCATTGGTGGGTGGCCGGGTTGTGCTCCGGTGCTTCCTCCGACTCGGTTGTGCTACAAGGAGAAATTCCGTTCCATGTTGGGCTTGTCAACAAGCCAAGTCAACTTTCTTCTTGCTCTACATGGTGTGGATATTGTGGCTCTTATAGACATCTTCTCGAATCGGTTAGATGCTAATGTCTCGGAGGTTGCTAGGAGAAGGGCTCTTGCATTTTGCCTTGTCCATGTGTATCTCTTTGTTGATGTCTTGAAGAAGGAGGGGCCAAGATGTCATGGTAGCATGACCCTTATCCATGTGATCGAGCAAATGGAGCATGGTAGAGATCCATCGTGGTTGGTGCTTCGAGAGATTAACCAAGCTTTGGACAAGGAAGGCTCTTGTGGAGAAGCTCCCTCTTTTGGATCGCCAAGGATCCTCCAAGTGTGGCATTGGAGAGGCTAAGGTATGTAGAGCCTCCGGTTAATCCTTCTTCTTATTCCTTCCGTCACCTCACCATGAGGAAGAAATTGTACCCGGATAGTTTTGCTTCCACCGAGGCCTATTGGGCCGCAAGATTGGCGGAGGAGGGTGGTCCTCATATTCGTTGGGTGGTGTTGTGGTGGCACTTGAGGTCTTTCGCGGGGTTGCCCGCTTCAGGTGCTAGTCCTCGTTCTTTGATGGTGGTGGGCTTGAAGGTTGTTTCCTTTATTTATCCCGAAAGGCTCATGAGGCAAATGGGGCGTCAACAAAAGGTGCCCGCTCACGATACTCTTGTCCAAGAGAATGTTTTCCGGAACTCCGAGCTTGTGGAATTCTTCGAAAGGTGGTGAGCCGGTCGGCCGCTTTGGGAGGTGCCAAACCCCGTTGCCACGACATGGGTGACTCCCGCTTATGTCAAGTGGTCACGTGCTCCGTCCTTGGAAGAGAGATCCAAATTTCGTAAGGACGAGGTTGTTGACTTGAAGTACCGAGAGGTTGGCAAGGCCAACCATGCCTTCTTTGAGGAATATGTTGATGGAGCTACTCCCGATGTGATGAGACCACCGAAGAGGAGGAGTTCCGGCCCCAAGCATATGGTGGGCCGTGCATTGGCTCGTCTTGGGTCGAATATTGGGTCTTGTGCTAGAACGGAGGCCGTCGCCGTCTTAGATCCATTTAGGATCCGTTCCGAGGAAGAAGTCCATGCTAGGCGGGCCAACAAGAAGAACAAGGGGAAGATGTACCCCGAAGGAAAAGGCAAGGGTAGAATGGAAGAGTGAAGACCTCCATTACCCACTTTATTATTATGTTGTATTATTGTTGTGAGTTTGTATTATGTTGTACTAGCTAGTTGTTGTGTGTTTTGTGCTAGTTTTATTATGTGAGGTGTGTTAGTGGACACCTTAGCTTTGACAAGTCGTAGACTCGTCGTGCTTTATTTGTTGTTGAAATTGTAATCCCTCCCATTATTAATTAAATAAGAGGATTGCCCGTGTCGAAAATTGTGAACGCTTGTTTCTTCCATCCATTTTATGAAGGCAATTCGATTTGAATCGTCCTAAACGTTTGCACTTGGGAAAGTGGTATTTTGTGGAAAGGGAGAAAGGCTCATTTTTGTATTTTTGTGGGAAAGGGAATGTTTTTCCCTTTCTTCTTTTTTGATGTTGTTTGTATGTAGGGATTTATTTTTTGATTGTGGGAATGGTTGTATCCTTCTTAAGAAAGGACTGCCTACGTATCCACCTGAAGAGGTGAAATCAAACCATGATCGTAGCTCGAAATGTTTTGTGAATTTGATTGGGTTTTGTGGTTATATCCCTCAGGCATAAGAGGGACTGCCTACGTATTCATCTGAAGAGGTGAAATCAAACCACGTTCGTAGTTCAGGGGGTTTGTTTTTGTAGTGCAAATGAACGTTGCCTTTGACGGATCAAAGGACATTCGAAACGGGCTAGGTGCCGCAGCTTAGACTCGATAAAACATGCAATTTCAAATCAGAACATATTGAGGAAATTGACTTGAAAAGGGTTGAGGTCGGTGCTAGTTGCAAAACTAGGCTAGGCTGTTGGTTGATAGGGCTCAAGAGTAGTATTTCTTGAGTTGGTCTAGGTTGGTCGGGTTTGTAAAGTCCTCCCCATCTAGGTCACTCAGTCTCACTGCGCCCCCCGAAAGTATTTTCTTGACCAGGTATGGCCCGGCCCAGTTGGGTTTGAATTTTCCCCTCGGATCGACGGGTAATGGTGCTCGAACTGACTTGAGGACCAAGTCGCCCTCCTGGATGTTTCTGGGTTTAACCTTTTTGTTGAATGCCCGTTGTATACGTCGTTGGTATAGCTGGACGTTGTGCAAGGCGTTGAGTTGCCGTTCGTCTAGAAGAGTGCGCTGTTCGTACCTTCGGCGGGTCCATTCCGCCTCAGGGACTTAACTCTCTAGTAGGATGCGTAGAGATGGGACCTCTAACTCCACCGGTTGAACCGCCTCCATACCGTATGCTAGGTAGACAGGTGTGGCGCCTGTCGGTGTTCGAATGGAGGTTCGGTATCCCCAGAGTGCGAATGGGAGTTTGCTCGGCCAATCGCGGTAGTTGTCTTGCATTTTCTTGATAATGGTAACAAGAGTTTTGTTCGCTGCCTCCAACGCTCCGTTAGTTTGGGGACGGTAGGGGGATGATCGATGTCGTTTGATCTTGTATTTGTCCAGCAAGGCCTGAGTTTCCGCCCGGAAGTGAGAGCCTTGATTGCTGATGATTTCATGGGGTACCCCATATCGGCAGATGATGTTGTTTTGAATGAACTTGGCCACTTGTTTGGCGGTCAAGACTGCATATGACTGTGCTTCCACCCATTTGGTGAAGTAGTCGATGGCGACGAGTACAAAGCAATGCCCCTTGGTGCCTATCGGGTTGACTTTCCCGATGATGTCGATGCCCCAGGTTGAGAATGGCCAGGGTGATGTCATGGTGTATAAAAGGGATGGTGTTATATGTTGTATGTTGGCGAAGATTTGGCAATTGTGGCAATGTTTGAGGTAGTTACGACAATCGGCTTCCATGGTTGTCCAGTAGTAACCTAACCGCATGATTTTCCGTGTAAGCATCATTGCACTCATGTGAGGGCCACATTCTCCGTCGTGGACCTCTCCCATGACTCTTTTGGCTTTGTGATGGTCAATGCAAAGGAGGAGAATTCCTTGGGGTGTTCTTTTGTAGAGTTGATTTTGGTTTATCACGAATTGTGATGCAAGTAAACGGATGGCTCTTTGTCCTCTTTGATCAGAGTTGGGAGGGAATTCGTTTTTGGTTTTGTAATTGAGGATGGCTTGGTACCAAGGTTCATCATGGCTTTCCTCGTCGTCGATAATGGCACAAATGTGGGCTGGCTCGCTCCTTCTCTCGACACATAGGGGCATCGATGCCATGTCGTCAGGTATGTTGACGAGCGCGGCAAGTTTTGCCAGGGCATCAGCAAATTGATTTTCCTCTCGCGGCAAGTGGAAGTAGTCGACTTGGTCGAAGAACTAGGCCTCTTGATTGATCTTTGCTCGGTAGGGAGCTAAGCTGTCAGATCGGATTTTCCATGATCCGGATACCTGATTGATGATGAGCGAGGAATCGCCATGGACCCTCAATCTCTTGATGCCAAGTGTGATGGCTGCTTGTAGGCCGATGAGGCATGCTTCATATTCAGCGGCATTGTTGGTGACGGCAAAGTCTAGTTTGACCGAGATCAGAACATGTTCTCTCTCTGGTGATATTAGAAGGATTCCTACCCCGAAGCCTCTCAGATTAGATGCACCATCAAAATATAGGTCCCATGCGTCGGAGTCGGCACAAATGATATCTTCGTCAGGAAGTGACCATGTGTCGGTCGTTGGATCCTCGTTGATGGGATTTTCTGCTAGGAAGTCGGCGACTGCTCTTCCCTTGATAACCTTGAGAGGTACAAACTTGAGATCAAATTCGGACAGCATGAGTGTCCACTTAGACAGCCTTCCGTTTAGCACGGGTTTTTCGAAGATGTATTTCACTGGGTCAATCTTGGAGTAGATGTGGACCAAGTAGCTGAGCATGTAATGCTGCAGCTTCTTTGTTGACCATACTAGGGCAAGGCATGCCTTTTCCAGTTGGGTATACCTCGTCTCGTACTCAATGAACTTTTTGCTGACGTAGTAGATGGCTTGCTCCTCGTCGCCAACTGTTTGTGCTAGCATTGCTCCCATGGCTGTGTTGGTAACAGTCAGGTACAGGGATAGAGGAATCCCCGGTTGAGGTGACATGAGGACAGGAGGTTTGGATAGGATTTCCTTTATCCTGTCAAAGGCTTTCTGGCAGTCGTCGTCCCAATCGGTGTGATCGGAGGCGCGAAGCTTCTTGAATATTGGTTCACAGATCATAGTGACCTTGGCAATGAACCGGCTGATGTATTGAACCTGACCGAGAAATCCCCGAATCTCTTTCTCGTTCTTAGGCCGAGGCACTTGTTGAAGGGCTTTGATTTTGGTTGGATCAATCTCAATGCCTCTTTTGCTGACGACATGTCCCAAGAGTTTTCCAGAGTTGACCCCGAATGCACACTTATGAGGATTTAGTCTCATGTTATATTTCCGCAGACGAGCGAAGAATTTCCGGAGGGCATTGATGTGGTCGTCCCGTTCTTTTGATTTCACAATCATGTCATCGACATATACCTATACCTCCTTGTGCATCATATCATGTAGGAGAGTGGTAGCGGTTCTCTGATAAGTTGCTCTGGCGTTGATGAGGCCGAAAGGCATGACTGTGTAGCAATATGTACCCCACTGCGTAGTGAACGCAGTCTTGTGCATGTCTTCCTCAGCCATTTTAATCTAGTTGTACCCGGCATACCCGTCCATGAATGATAGGAGAGCATGTTCGGCAGTGTTGTCCACCAGAATGTCAACATGTGGCAAAGGGAAGTCGTCCTTTGGACTTGCCTTGTTCAGATCCCTGAAGTCGACGCAAACCCGAATTCGTCCGTCTTTCTTTGGTACCGGCACAATGTTGGCCACCCAATCCGAGTATTCAGATACTTTGATGAACCCGGCTTTGAACTGTTTGTCCACCTCTTCTTTGATTTTTAAGGCCCACTCAGAACGCATCCGGCGTAGCTTCTGTTTCACAGGTTTAGCCCCGGGTTTGATGGGTATCCGGTGTTATGCAATTTCTCTGTCAATCCCAGGCATGTCTCTGTAAGACCAGGTGAACACGTCCTTGTATTCGTGGTGGAGGTCAATGAACTGTTTTCTTTCCGAGGGGTCCAGGGTTGTCCCTATCCTAAGTTCTTGAGGTGTATTGTCGGTTCCTACGTTAATAGGCTCGGTTTCCTCAATGATGGGGGTTCTGGTTTCCCGTTTGTCAAGTTCTTTGGCTAAGTGAGGTGGGTAGCTACTCAAGTCAAATTCCTCATAATCATTCAGAATCGTATTGCAGTTAAATTGAGACGAGTCATAAGCAAACTTAGCGTTCATTAAGTTGACACGAGCGAAAAGCTCGGAGAGGAAAGACATCTCGTGGTCAGTCAGAGACGACACGACAGAAGAAGTGGCCCCTGGAACAGGCTCGACGTTTTCACCTTTCATGGGAGTGGGGGTGACCTTAGTAGACCCAGCCTCTGAATTAGCCACGACTTTGTGATAAAATAGTGGGAAGGGGACCTTGACTGGGACTTCCAGAGCGTTAGGAGCTATAACAGACTCAGACTCCGACTCAGACTCAGACTCAGATCCTTCTTCACTTTCCTTCTTGAACATAGGGCCTTCTCCAGTTGTGATCTTGAGAATGCGGCCTTGGCGATCGATCCACTTGATGGTTTTCCTCCAGCCTTGGGTGGCTTTCTCCGGGCCAGTATCGGAGATCAAGGCGGTTGGATCAAACTGATTGTCTTTCAGGGCGATGTTGATGATGTCCTCATAATCGAGGCGTTTGATGTTATCCTCCCCAAAGAGTAGTGTGACAGCTTGTCCGTCGAGGCATGGTGACGTTTTGGACTCAGTTGATGCGGCTTCGATGTTGTCGGGGATAAAGTAGCAGTCCTGGAAGACTTCCACTCCCGGGTATCTAGCCCTGGCCATAGAGTCATAGATTGGCTCCGGAAAGCCGTGGTAGAGCTCGGACTCTCACTCGGGGACAAAGTATCCGTTGAGAGTCAGGTTGTAGGGACGGAGGATAACTCCGTGCTTCTTACGTTTTCGGACTAGGAGGTTCATCTCCTGGATATCTTCGTGAGTAGGTTCGTACCCCAGTCCAAAGGGAATGTTGGGGACCTTAGCCTGTTTCAAGGGAGGCAAAGGGTCCTTTAGTGGATTGAGCGGCAAACTGGGGAAATAACCCTGACGCATCATGATACGGTTGATCGTGAGGTTGGCGAACGGGTCACAATCAAAGGGTGTTGACTCATCAGTTATGGCGTTTACAGCCTGGAAACCCCACATTTCATTGTCGTCCTCCTCAATGGCTTGGGAGGCTACCCCTCTTCTCATAACTGCTTTGATTGGGGAAGCAGGGATCGTGATCGTTTTCCCGTTGAAGGGGACCCTGATCTTTTGGTGGAGAGTTGATGTGACCGCTTTGACGGCGTGAATCCAGGGACGCCCCAGGAGCATGTTGAAGGACGCGTCGATGTCGACCACCTGAAAACTGGTTTGTCTTTCCAGTGGCCCGGTTGCGACGGCTAGAGTGATAATCCCAGCGACCTTGCGACGAGTGCCGTCGTAGGCGCGTACTCCTTGATTCGTTGGGATTAAATCAGATTCCTTAATACCCAGCCTGTGGGCAGTTTTGAGAGGAATGACATTCACCGCGGAATCGTCATCCACGAGGACCATCGGTATATTCTTCTGTAGGCATTGTACGGTGATGTACAGGGCCAGGTTATGATTGGCTCCGAACAGGGGGATATCCTCGTGGGAGAAGACGACCGGGTTACTCAGATCAGGGGCGTCTCTCGTCATTTGTGCCACTATTTCTTCTGGAGAAGAGGTGGAGGGCACGGTTAATTTCCCCAGGGCCTGCAGCAAGGGCTGTCCATGCTCAAAAGACGTTGCGATCAATTGCCAGATAGAGATCTCGACTTTTGCTTTCTGGAGCTGTTTCAGGATTGGGTTCTCGGGAGCCTTCGGTTGAGTGTCCGCTTCCGGGACGACTTGGTCATTCGTTGTTGGCACGAACGCTGGGTTGCTCGGATTTTTATAGGGGCGTCCAGACCGGGTGAGATGTCCGATTTCCTTCGTCCGCTTTTCCTTCCCCGGGATGACATAGACATCCTCAACATCATCCCGCCATATGCCGTTAATTTCAGGGTCTCGAGGATACCTTGGAGGGGTATTCCTCGGTGGGTAATTCTTGTGGGGAATATTTTTGTGAGGGCGATTTTTGTGAGGGTAGTTATTTTGAGGGTAGTTATTTTGAGGGTAATTCTCGTGAAGGTGGTTATTTTGAAGGTGATTTTCGTGGGGTCTATGCCAGAATGGTCGCAGGAGCAATCCATCCTGGGGTGGGTAGTTTTGAATGCTTGGGGAATTCTCCCTCGAACGTGGTATCAGGGGATTGAAGATGAGTCGACAGTAGGCGTCGTCGAGTCGGGTGATTCTCTCGGAAAGGCTGGCAATGGCCTCCTCAACTTGCTGAAACATAGTGAGCATAGTGGCAGCACTGAACACAAACACTCCGTCTGAAGGGTCCTTTTCCAGAACATTCACCTCATCGTGAATTGGCAAGATGAGATGAGAGCAGTCTAGGGTCGGCTCATCGTCAGAGATGGCGTGAATTCCCAGAGGATTCGTCTTGTTGTTTGGCTTAGTTGGTGGGGGTATAGGCAAATCTCCCTTCTCAATCATGTCTTGAATGAGGTGCTTGAGTTTGAAGCAATTTTCGGTATCATGCCCTTTGCCTCGATGATACTGGCAGTAGGCGTTGGGGCTCCAAAATCATGATTTCTTGGCGTCGGCCAGGTCCGGGGTGGGCCCGATCGGTTGTAGCTTCCCTTGGTCCATGAGCCTTTTCAGGGCACTTGCATAAGTTGACCCTATGTTGGAGAACACTCTCTGGGGGCGTTCAATTTTCTTGGCAGATGGTTCGACGAGGTTAACCTCATCAATCTTGTTTTTCTGACCGTAAGGGCGAGATCCGGTTGAGGTGGATCCTTGATTACCCCTGCCGGTGGTCTTTGCTAAGACACCCTTTCGGAGGTCGTCCTCAATACGTGTCCCCAGAATCTGCAGATCTTGAAAAGTTTTGATATTTTGATACCTCAGCAGGTTGGCATAAACCGGGCGGAGGTTGTTGACAAATTTTTCCACCAGAGTTGATTCACTCGGCTTACTAACCAACTGAGTACTCACCCTCCTCCAGCGGGTTAGGAACTCAGTGAATCCTTCCTTGTCGTTTTGGGTTAACACCTCGAGAGTACGGGTGTTAGCCTGGATCTCGACATTGTCGGCATACTGTTTGGCAAACTCAAATGCGATCTCATCCCAAGTGGTAAGGTTTTTCGGGTCCAAGGAGTAGTACCATTGGCGAGGAATCGGCTCCAAAGAGGATGGGAAGATCCTGGTAAAAAGTTCCTGTTTGACCCCCTTAATGGCCATGTAGTCTTTGAAAGCACGGATATGGTTGAGTGGGTCCTCCACTCCCATGAACTTAGGCACATCAGTCAGGGTGAAGTTGTCAGGTAACTGGTCCCCAACAGGTTCGAACCTTCGGTTATTTTCGAGGTGGATGTTGTTACCCCGGGCTAGGAGTTGTTCTTCCAAGAGTTTCAGCCTCTTTTCAGTCTCAGTCAGAGGTGGGGTATTACGTTCCCTAATTTCCTTGTTCTCTAGGGCGTCGATACGGGTCTCGACGCGATCTAGGGTGACCTTAAGAGCGGTAAGTAGGCTGGCTAGCTGATCAGTTGTGACATCTCTGTTGTTATCATTGTTGTTGTTGGATGAAGCTGAAGACGGGGCCATGGCTCTGAGGCAGAAAAACGGCTCACATTACAACTCAATCCGACACGGTTCCAAGACTGAACGCAGACAACATAGAGAACGAGACCAAGATCGACTCAACAAGACGGGGTGACCGTGTGTGGTTCCTCGGTGCCGACTCGATTTATGACGTGATGGTGTTTGACCGAACCTTTGACACGAGTCCAATCATGACGGCGTGACGCCATTGGACGGGTCTCGTGGTGAGACGACTCATAAGTAAAGACCCATAAGTACGTTTGCTTTGACTCGATAGACACGAGGCGGAATTGGAATGGTGGACTGAAGTCTTCGAAAATAGAAATTTTCAAAAAGATTCATTTGTCGCTTTAATGGGCGGCTTCCGAAGATAGAGATCTCCGCAAGTCGATCAGTTGAAAAGGGTTGTCTTAAGTTTATTTGCAAAAGACGGTTTGAGTATGAGTCGGCTCGGAAAACAGTGTATTGTTTCCCAAGTCGGTTTTGAAATTCAAAATTGTATGTTTTGAAAATCGAGTTTGAAATGTTTGAAGAGGTCTCGGGGACGGTGCATGGTCCTCGGGATCCCGAAAGTGTCTCGAGAAAAGGGTGTGTGCTTTTCTCGGATTTTGAAAGAAAGTCATTGTCGGCGCGAAACGGGTTAAAATCCGTGGCTAGACGCGGCGATTATAACGGCGTAAAAAGGTGATTCTAAAATGGTTATACAAAACCGAGTTTGAAAATCGTCATTACGACGGCCTAGAAAGGCGTGTTGAAATGGTTATACAAAACCGAGTTTGAAAATCGTCATTACGATGGCCTAGAAAGGCGTGTTGAAATGGTTATACAAAACCGAGTTTAAAAATCGTCATTACGATGGCCTAGAAAGGCGTGCAACGGTCGGCGAAATACCGAGGTTTGAAATGGCCATTATAACGGCGCAAAATGGTGTTTTGAAAGTTTGAAATGACACGGAAGGACTTATGATCAAGTAGCACATAAGCACTCACAGTTTCATTATATTATGCATCATGCTGACACGGGTTTTGGCTTAAAAGGGTGGGTTACACACCAAGCAATCAAACCCCGATTTGCGAGAGGGATACCAATCCAAACAAAATGTTTAAGGAGGGTGCCCTAGCCTCGTGCTCGAAAGTGATGAAAGCTCTTTGACAAAACAGAAATGTGTAACGTCAATGGTATGCTTGACTCAATCAGGATTCGAAACGCGGGGATGAGAAAACTCACGCCGACGGGACGAGCCAATTGGTCGAAAAGGGTTAGGTTGTGGGCCCGTACAAGGAACCCGACCGTGACCGTAATATCAATTAATGCATTCCAACCAAGACCTCGTTCGAGTCTCACCATATAGGGATCACAAAGACGTAAGTGTCCTAGTTATCCCCAGCGAAGTCGCCAATCTGTGGACATGGCCCACCTGCGGGTCAGGTTCGATCTGCGGACATACAGCGGTCTTTTTGAAAGCCACGCTCGGCGGCGTAAAAATGCGTTCGACCGGATCATTTTAGATCGGTCGGTTTCGTCTCGGTAAGGGTCTCGAAACGATTAGAGATGTTCGGAGTCGCCACCAAGCATTTGTGGGATGCCTGGAACCCGTTCGAATTCCACTTTATACCTCGGTCAAATCGAAGCACAAAGCAGCGTTTTGACATAGGTAGTAAAGATAAGGAAATCGTCCCTCTTTAGCATCCTATCTCTAGAATGACTCTCGTACGCCCTGGATAAGGTCGTCCACTATCCAAAGTTTCTGAGTAAGAGGTGAAGGTACGTATTGGGAAGCCCTTTAATCGAACACCCAATCCCGCCGCGTTTAGCGGCCTCTACTGATCGATCTTGGTTGGTTGAATGCAAAAGTTGATAAAACGGTTTAAATGCATGAATGCGCATCTAATAATTTAAACCTAACATGTGAGAGCTTTCTAAGTTGGTTGATTTAATCCATGTATCAAGTATAAGATGTCGAGTTGGATTAATGATTGATTTGCATGCAAGACGGAAATTAAACATCCATTTACCGTATTAGGTTTAGGGTGCATAGCATGATCCATTTGTCTTAGTAAGGCATTTTGCAAATGTGGTTTGAATAGTCATCTGATCCGTTCTATATCCGGGTTAACCGGAGTCGGGATCGTCCTGGACTAACGCTGGAAGGGAACAGGCCCTGTACCAGACGGCTATAAGAGGCGCGAGCCAGCCGGCGGTGTAAGGGGCCTCCCTCTGGTTTTGAAAATGAGAAAGAAAAGGCCTGCATGAGGTGCGGGTTATCCAACGGTTGTATGCCGTGTTCTGACTGTTTAGAAAACGTTATAAAACGTGTTAAAAATGGGTTTTTGAACCCGGTTTGATTTTGAAAGGGTCGTTTAGACCGCATTTGTCGATTTGAAGAACTAGACTCGAATAATCATCATTATTTGATAATATTCGGTGTCGGGTTCGGTTTGACAAGCTTGACATGAATAGTTTTGAAAATGATTATGGACTAATTGTTTTAAGTCCATTTTGAATGTAATTAGTCGGTACTCATCATCGTACCCGGGTTAAAATCCGGCATGGTATGTATAACCAAGGATGACTTTGTGTTGGTGACTAATATATTTGTTTGCAAATGTAAAGAAATGAAATAAAAGGCTTTAAAATACCTTTTAAATGTCATTAACCAAATATTATCACCGAAACACGGATTTAACCGTCATGGTATGAGGAACCAAGGGTGAAAAATGCTTTATGGTTAAAACATGTGGAATAAAATAACAATGGTTCGAAAATACTTGAAATGGTAAAAACCGATTACAAATATGAAAAATGGATTAAGGGAAATGACGAGAACAAACATGGTTGATCTCTGGTCTGAGTAACCCATTTAGGCGCGAGCCTGTTGGCGACCTAAGGGGTTTCTGTCTCAGACCAAAAATCGGTTTTGGCTCGTTTATTCCATGTTTTGGTTCATGTTATGCATGTTTTAGCATGTTAAAGTCATGAAACAAATGAAAACATAATAAAAGAGGATTTTTACACCCTCATACTTATATGTTTGGTTGTGGCGAGTGTCCGACGTAAGTGTAAAAACTCGTTTGATCGGAAAAAACTCGGTTTAAAACCGTTTTGGTAAGTAAAAGAGTGTTTTAAAAGTTTAGTGATGGTGTAATGGTCAAAGTGGTCGGACAAGTGATTTAATGCACGATGACGGTACCAAACAATGTGTAAGGCTCGTATTTACGATCGGTAGGTCGTAAATACGCATCGGGTTGTGACTTAAGAAGTCGAGTCGAGAATTTTAAGGGAGAAAAGAGGGGCGGACACTCGCGTAAGTCTCAAATGGGTGGTATTTGAGAGGTATTTATAGGAGAATGAGTGGTTGTGTGAGTTTTGAGCGACGTGGCCACCTGGGCTGTTCAAAGAGGCGCGAGCCACGTCGCGGCACTTCGAGTTGTGTTGTCACTATCACAACAAACGCAATCATGATTTGTTCTATCCTAGGTTTTGTACTCACATGTTTGGTACTTGACCAACATGAATCCGGGAAAACTTAGTATAAAAGGCTTGAGATATTTTTGGTTTTTGTGTTTGACTCAGTTTGACTCGTTGTTGGAGTCGGGATTTGAATTTTCGAGTCGGTTTTGACTCTAGTTAGTTTCGTTGCGACCCCGTCGTCGTGCATTAAACACTCCAGGTATTTTTGAAATGTTTTGAAATGTTTTGTTTTCGAAATCGTTTTAAGTTTTTCGACGTAAAGTTGTACACAAACTGTCGATCAAACGCTGCGAACCCAAAACATGTTGTAGTCCGATAATCATCGGATGTTTGTTGGAGTCTCAGCAGATACTGGGTATCTACAGAAAGCCCCCAAGTTCATGTACTGGATCTGTAAGGACTTGATTGCTTGACTTCTTTTCGACTATTGCCTTGATGGACGACGAAGTGATCGTCACCACCTTACCATTTAGTGGGATTTTGATTTTTCTGGTGGAGTGTGGATGTTACCGCTTTGGAAGTGTGAATCCAGGGTCTTCCCAGAAGTATGTTAAAGGATGCCTTAATGTCCACTATTTGAAAGTTGACCTTTCGCTTAATCGGCCCTGTGGCTATGGTTAGGTCAACAAGTCCTACCACCTTTCGTCGTGTACCATCATATACGCGAACACCTTGGTTGGTAGGGGTCCAATCTGATTCTTTCATGCCCAATTTGTATGCCGTTTTCAAGGGTATGACATTGACTGCAGAGCCATCATCTACCAAAGTCATTGGCACATTCTTCTTTAAGCAAATGACAGTGATATAAAGAGCCAAGTTATGACTAGCACCGAAGGGTGGCAAATCCTCATCCGATAAAGTAATTGGATTACTTAGCTTTGGTGATTCTTGGAAGACCAAGTTGACCACATCGTCGGGTGTGGAGTTATGTGCCACATTTAGTTTGGCCAAAGCTTGCAGTAAAGTTTGGAGATGTGGGAATGAGCTTGCCACTAGTTGCCAGACTGAAAGATCAGCCTTTATTTTCTGTAGTTGCTTCAGCAAATGGTCGGTAGAGCCTTCTTTATTATCATTTGGTATGACCACATTGGTTGGACCGTTCGCTATGGGACCATTTTGAGAAGTGTTTTGGTATGGGTGTCCTGAACGAGTGAGGTGGTCTACATCTTGAACTTCAAAATTCAGGACTATTTCCTCACTGACTTTGACTAAGTAGTGTTCAGTGAGATACTCGTCTTCATCATCATCGGCCCATATTCCATTGACAATAACAAGTTCTCTCATTCTCATGATTTCAGCCTCTAATTGGATAATTTGGTTGACTAGCTCATCAACCATGGCTACTACTTCTTGCATTGTAGTGTTTTAAGAGAAGACTAGTGGTGCACGTTCTTTAGGTGTGGCGTTGGGGCCACGTAGGATTACCACTGCACTCTCTAGTTCCATGACTTGCCTATCCACACTCTTTGCCCATGCAATGAAATCAGTGATGGTTGGAGAAATGGTATAGTAGTTCCCTTCATTTTCTATTGCATGAATTTCATCTTTGACTGGAGAAATGAGGTGTGAACAATCTATGGTAGATTCTTCACTTGTGATCATCAGAACTCCAAGAGGATTCAGATTATTGTTAGGCTTACCTCCAGGTGGTATTGGTAGGTGACCGTCTTCAATCATATCTTGGAGTACATTTTTCAATTTGTAGCATTTTTCTGTATCATGTCCCTTACCTCTATGGTACTCGCAGTATGAATTCTCATCCCAGAATTTGGATTTCTTTTCTGGTTCGGGTGTAGGGCTATGGGTTAAAGTTTACCTAGTTTCATCAACCTTTTCAGAGCGTTGGAATATGTGTCCCCTAGATTTGTGAATTTCCTTGGAGGGGTACTCTTTTTAGATGGCTCGAGGAGATTAACTTCATCAGTCTTGCTAGTAGAGCCATAAGAACGGCTTGTTGAGCCTTGATATCCACGACCTATCGTTTTGGACAAGAGCCATTTACGAATGTCATCTTCGATCCTTGTCCCTAGTACGGTCAAGTCTTTGAAAGTCTTGATGTTTTGATACCTCAAATGATTCGCATAGATGGGCTTTAGGTTATCCACGAATTTCTCCACGAGGGTTGCTTGATCCAGACGTTCAACAAGTTGAGTACTAGTCTTCCTCCACCGACTTAGAAAATCGGTGAAACCTTGTTTGTCATTTTGGGTGAGAACCTCTAAAGTGCGCATGTTGACTTGGATTTCAGCATTATCCGCATATTGTTTAGCAAACTCGATTGCGGCATCGTCCCAAGTAGCGATTTTCTTGTGTTCTAACGAATAGAACCATTGTTTTGGGATGATGTCAAGAGATGAAGGAAAGATCCTTAAGAACATCTCGGGTTTAATGCCTTTGATAGACATGTAATCCTTGAAGGCACAGATATGGTTCAAAGGGTTTTCATGCCCCTTGAATTTAGGGATATCCGTCATGTTGAAGTTGGTTGGCAACTTGGAACTCACAGCCTCATATTTGCGATTGTTCTCCCTATAAATGTCATCCTCTTTGAGATACATCAATTGTTCCTCCAAGTATTGGAGTCGTTTCTCGGCTGCAGTCATACCTATAGGAGGGTTTTCGTCACTGAAGTTGTTCACGAAGTCATCAGGGATCTCACTTTCTCGAGGAGGCATCCTCGTTTCTACGGCATATATTCGGCCCTCAATGGTGTCAAGGCGATCATACACTTGGTCTTGAGTAACTTGGAGACGAGCTAGCGCGGCTAGGATTTGATCATTACCATTCTGGAGTTGGTTGAAGTTCGCGTCGCTTGTTTCAGGCATCATGGAAACTGAATAAGAGACCGACGATGAATCAAAACGCGATCGACCACTCTAGCACACTTACTCGAAAAGAAATGTTTTGACTCGTGCAGTGGGAGTGTGCCACTTGTGTCAAGTGAGTTTTGAGGAAATGACATAGTTTGAAAAATGTTGGTCCTAGTCAACTTTAGTGTAGTTGTAGGAGTGGACTCGAAGTGAGGTTTTGAAATGGGTTTTTGAGGCCCGAATTTTGACTCGACAATTGGACAGAGTTTCGACTTGTTTTGTGCTAATATTAGGCCTATATTTCGAAATTTTACATTTTGACGAAGGATTTTGATTTTACAAAAATCGTCATGGTTTTGTTTAGAAAATGGTGATCACGTATGGTACAAACATATATACATGCATTATAACGGGATGCTGAGTGCATTTAGAAGGGTTTTGGTTTAAAGGGTGGGTTGCCATACCGAACAATCAAACCCGAAGTCTGTGGAGAGGCTCGTACCAAACAAGAGTAAGGCCGATTCCTAGTCCATTTCCTCAAGTAGTGAAAGTCCTTGATACAAACAAGAGTAAGTACCATGGTATGGATGACGTCAATTGCTATCCATCCTTAGGCCCAAATAAGAATAAGGACCGTTTAGACGGGACGATTGGTCGAATGGGTTGGGTTGGGCCTAGGAAGGCCAAATAAACGATCTAGGAAGACCGAGTTATGAAAATCGACAATTGTCTTGTACAAACTATTCCCTAACCTTGTTCAAATTTCACCCTTTTGGCTACACGTAAGTGTATTTTCCCCAGCGGAGTTGCCAAACTGTGGACGCGGGCCCACGGGGGCGCTTGGGGGAGAACAAGCATTTGCATTTGTGGAGTCGCCACCAATTTATTGTGGAAAATTGGAAACCGTTCAAATACCTCGTGCCACGTCAAGACACAAAGTAGTGACATGAACACCAAGAACTCGTTACCCTTAGCATTCTATGTCTAGAATGACTCTCGTGGATGCCAATGAACACGGATGTTCATAAAGATCTGGAGTAAGGGGTGAGGGTACGTATTAGGAAGCTCTTTTGATCGAACACCTAATCCCGCCCGCCTCGATAGCGGCCTCTACTAATGATTAGGGAAAATTGTCCATACTCGATATATTGTCGATTATATGCATGCAATGCAACATCCAACGTTTTAATCCTAACATGTGAGAATTAGACTATGTCGGTGAACAACTAATTTATCATACAATTAATGTCAACGTCGGGATTTAAGTTCAATTACATGTGAAGGCATACAAGGAAATACAATAAAGAAAATTACAATAATATTACAATGAAGAAAAATTACAATAATTACATTGGGTTAATTGATTTATGTCGAAAATACTTTTAAAACGGATAATATGGAAAAGAAGGAACAAATGAACAAACGAACATGAAATTAGGTGATAATACGAATAATAGTTAAGTAAATACATAATTAATTCAGAGACAGAAATCAGCCAGGAACAGGCGCAGTAGTTGCTGCATCTGTTCCTTGGCTCAGTTCTGGCTGTGAAGCCGGAATTGCAAGTCGTTAATGTTCGTTGGTGAATTTAATGCTTGATTATACTATTTGACTCGGATGAAAGTGATTGATAGATTATTTACATGTGATTAATGGTCATGAAAGCGATAAACATGGAACAAAACTAATTAGAACGAACTAATTACACGATTTAATAAGGATTAATTAACAAATTAATGAATTAAACAAAATAATTAGGTCAAACAGGTTATTAACGACGAATTAATGATGGTGACGATGAACAAAAGGTGGGAAATATATCAAAGAGGAATTCCAGAGACTCAATATTGATGAATCGAACCTCTAAAACCTGAATTTGACTATAATGACGAAAACCCGCAAATATTGATTATAAGGGATTTAAGTCGGGAATTAAAAGATGAATTAAGTACTAATAACGATGAATATATTACATGTTTGAATTATTATGATTAAATCGTCATATGAACAATGAACAATTGAAGAAAGAAATAAAACAATCGAATCATCATAGGACGAAGGAAGAAGAAAGGAAGCAGGAACTGCGGCAGCCTCACGAAGAGGCGCAGCAGGTGCTGCGTCCCTTCGAAGAGGCGCAGCAGTTGCTGTGTCCTTTCTCGACGGTCATCTTCTGGTAATTCGTAAAAAAGGATTTAAAGCATGGTTTTAGAAATCAGTTTTAGAAATACTTTCGACATAAACCTTACATTATGATTACAATAAATAAATAACAATAATAAAATAGGGATTATACACCCTCAGACTTACATGTTTGATGAAACGAGATGAACTAAGATAACGTTTAGTGATGCTCGACTCGAATGAAGACGAAAGTGCCCTCGTAAGAGGAAATTAAACAGATTGATTAAGTTGATTAGTGTGGAGTTGGTCAAATTGGTCGGTCATGCAAAACAAGGCTGGTACTCAGAAAGATCCGAGCTTACGTGGTCGAAAGTTCAAGCACGTAGACGCCAAAAAGTAAGAACGTGGTCTAGAATGCAAAGGGAAAAGAGAAGGGCGGACACTCGCGTGAGAAATATGTGAGACCGAAGGTCTCTATTTATACTAATCACACGGAGGGGAGTAGGGTTTTTGGAGAAACTTTAGAAGTGAATCTCGAAAAGATAAGAAAAGATACGAAAAATACGCAGAAAAGGATTTGGGAAGAGGCGCAGGAGGCACTGCGTCTCTTGGAAGAGACGCAACACCTGTTACGTCCTTTCCCAAGTAATTTCCCCCTGCGGAAGCAAGATTTCCGTGTTTAGGTTATGGAATAACGAATTTATCTTGTTTTCCTTAATATTTTATGTGAATATTACGGGAAATTGTTTGCCAAAGGTTAAAAGATTTTGAAATATGGAATAGAAATATCCGGAACATTCCAGAACATTCTGACTCGGTTTCAGAAAATGAAGGCGGTTTTATGAGCCGGACTCCAAATGTACTCTAATTACTGCCAAAACGACCGTATCGGCACGTACATGACAATTAAGAGGTAGACACAAGTGTTTGAGCGATCACTTGACGATAAACTTACGAACTATTACAAATCGTTCCGCGTACCAAACATGCGGCCCAATCATCACCGGGTGGTTTGCGGGAGGTGCAGAAATGAGGTATCTACACAAACTAGAGTTCAAATTCCCGGGAAAGAGTCAATATCGGGAATTGAATAGAAGGACTTTATCTCCTTTGTGCAAGGTTTTTGCTTGATCCTCTTGTCATGAAGCAACTTTGTCCTTTCCTTGTAGATCTTGGCATTCTCATAAGATTGTAGTCGGAATTCTTCCAACTCTTTAATTTTTATCATCCTCCTTTGACCACTTAATTTGAGATCAAGGTTAAGAGCTCTGATTGCCCAAAAAGCCTTGTACTCTAATTCGATTGGCAAATGGCATGCTTTTCCATAAACAAGCTTGTAAGGAGAGGCTCCTATGGGAGTCTTATAGGCCGTCCTATAAGCCCAAAGAGCGTCATCAAGCTTTGTACTCCAATCCTTTCGAGTCTTGTTTACAACTTTCTCAAGAATTTGCTTGATCTCTCTATTTGAAACTTCAACTTGACCTCTTGTTTGAGGGTGGTATCCTAAGCCGGTTCTATGTTGAACACCATATTTAGTCAAAAGGGATGCGAGATTCTTCTCGTGAAAATGCGTTCCTCCATCACTTATGATTGCTCTAGGGACTCCGAATCTTGGGAAGATTATCTTCTTGAAGAGCTTAGTGACCATCTTTGCATCATCGCTTGGGGTGGAAATTGCCTCCACCCACTTTGAGACGTAGTCTACGGCCACAAGGATATATTTGTTTCCCTTGGATGTCACGAATGGCCCTTGGTAGTCGATCCCCTAAACGTCGAAGATCTCTACCTCTATTATGCCCCTTTCTGGCATTTCATTCCTCCAAGAGATATTCCCCGTCCTTTGACAAGCATCACAATGAAGGATGAACTCCCTTGTATCTTGGAACATCATAGGCCAATAGAAGCTCGATTGAAGAATTTTTGCAATGATTCTCCTTGCTCCATGGTGTCCACCGTAAGGTGACGAGTGGCATCCTTCCAAGACTCCTTGAAATTCCCATTGAGGGATGCACCTCCGGTAGAGCCCATCATTACACTCCTTGTAAAGATTTGGGTCATCCCAAAAGTACCTTTTTACTTCGAATAAGAACCTCTTCCTTTGGTTGTAGTTCAAATTTGGAGGGAGTACTCTTCCAACAATATAGTTGGCATAATCGGCAAACCATGGGGTGATGTGCCTTTCAAGTTGTGTTTGTATGGACATCAAGATATCGTCGGAAAATGAGTCATTGATCGGCGTTTCTCCTTGTTCATCGTGAAACAGGATCCTTGACAAGTGATCCGCTACTACATTTTCGGCTCCTTTCTTGTCTCTTATTTCCAAGTCGAATTCTTGAAGAAGCAAAATCCATCTCAACAACCTTGGATTTGCCTCTTTTTTTATTAAGAGATGTCGAAGAGCACGGTGATCCGAAAACACAATCACCTTGGATCCAAGTAAGTAGGAACAGAATTTGTCCAAAGCATCGACAATGGCAAGAAGCTCTTTCTCGGTGGTATCATAGTTCACTTGGGATGGATCAAGAGTCTTGTTTATATAGTAGATAGCATGTAGAGCTCTCCCTACCCGTTGGCCAAGAACCGCTCCAACGGCGTAGTTACTAGCATCACACATAATCTCGAATGGTAGTTCCCAATTTGGAGGTTGAATGATCGGTGCCGAGATTAGTGCTTCCTTGATTCTATTAAAAGCTTCAACACACTCATCAGTGAAATGGAATTGGGCATCTTTAAGTAAGAGTTGAGCGAGGGGTTTCGCTATTTTTGAGAAATCTTTTATGAAACGGCGATAGAAACCCGCGTGACCGAGAAAACTTCTCACCCCTCTAACATTCACGGGAGGTGGGAGTTTCTCTATCACCTCAACCTTAGCTTTATCGACTTCGATGCCCTTTTCCGAGATTAAATGACCTAAAACAATTCCTTCATTGACCATGAATTGACACTTTTTCCAATTTAAAACAAGATTAACATCTTCACACTTTTGCAATACAAGGGAGAGATTATGTAAACATGAGTCAAAGTCTTTTCCATAAACGCTAAAATCATCCATAAAAACTTCCATTATTGTCTCTAGGTAATCGGAGAAGACACTCATCATGCATCTTTGAAAAGTGGCGGAGGCATTACACAAGTCAAAAGGCATCCTCCTATATGCAAAAGTACCATAAGGGCATGTGAAGGTGGTCTTGTGTTGGTCATCCGGGTGTATAGGGATTTGAAAGAATCTCAAATACCCGTCAAGGTAGCAAAAGAACTTATTGGAGGCTAACCTCTCAAGCATTTGGTCAATGAATGGTAGGGGGAAATGATCCTTTCTTGTTGCGGAATTCAATTTTCGATAGTCAATACACATACACCAACCGGTGATCTTCCTTGTGGGTATTAGCTCATTCTTGTCATTCGTCACTACCGTGGTACCTCCTTTCTTAGGTACCACTTGAACATGGCTAACCCACAAAGAGTTCGATATGGGATATATGATTCCCGCATCAAGTAATTTCATAACCTCTCCTTTGACAACTTCTTGGATGTGGGGGTTTAATCTCCTTTGAGATTGAATGGTAGGTCTATGGTCTTCCTCTAGATGAATTCTATGCATACAAAAGTTGGGACTTATCCCCTTAAGGTCATCTAGACTATAACCTATAGCCTTTTCATATTGCTTCAACACATCAAGCAATTTTCCCAATTGGTTTTCATCAAGTTTGTCATTAACAATCACGGGTTTGGTCTTAGATTCATCAAGGAAAGCATATTTCAAATTTGGGGGAAAGGGGTTTTAAAGTTTGAATTTGTACCTCACTTTCCTCCTTTGAAGTTTCATCGAGAACTTGCTCCATTTCCATTAGACATTCCATTCTCATGGCATGTTCAACTTGTTCCTCAAGCTCATCAATCTCGTCGTACTCAAATTCCATGACAAATTCTTCTTGCTCTTCGGCTTGTAAGATGTCTTCTAGGATTGATTGCTCATGTTCTATAGGTTGATATGCTTCCACAAGGATGTTATGTACTAATTCGGATTGCTCATAAGTAAGTTCTTTGTTAGCTAGAGCGGCCTCAAAAAGATCTACCTCTAATTCCCAATGCATATTTTTGGCCTCACTTGCTTCCAAGGCTTCCAATGCTTGCATGGGGTCTTTGAAGAAAGGTATACTTAAGTGGTCCTCAACAAAACAATCTATAATATCCATCTTGCAAAATATCAAACAACTTGAAAACAATTAGAACAAACCTTGAGGAGTTTTACTTCCCCAAGGCAAAGAAAGACACAACTAATAACAATCTAAGAAAATCAAATCAAGTTAACACCATCCTCGGCAACGACGCCATTTTTGGTCGGACTCACTTGGAGCTTAATTTTCGGTTACTTGTCGTTAGGAGCACCTAGGCCAAAACAATATTTATAACTTCACAAACAACTCTACTATTAGTAAAGAGGCAAGTAAAGGTCGGATCCCAAGGGACGGGTATTGATGTAGGATTTTCGATTGCAAGTAGCGGTGTCTAGGGGTGTCACGATTTGGGTTGAGATAAGAAGATCACTAAACTAAATAGCAATAAAAATAAACAAGCAAGATGATTAAAATGGGATGTAAACAATTAATAAAAAGCACTAGGGTGCCATGGGGTCATAGGGGATTCATGGGAGTTTATCATACAAACATATTCTCAAATTATAAGCAAGCAATTATTGTTGTGATGGATCGAGTTGGTTTATATCTTACAATCCTAGGAAGGTTTGGGTCCCGGAGCCGAATCGATTAGATTTTACAACACCTACAAGTCGACTTAATCCTCCGTACTCAACTATATGCATGGTCTAATGAGACTCGAGTTGATTTATGTCTTACAAGTCTCATTGAAAAGGTAAGTGATGGGTAAAAAATGCAAGGATTCATAGGCTCGTATTTCATCAAACATAACATGTGCATAAGTTGAGATCACCATAAGCAAGCAAATAAATTATGAAAACATATTAAATTAAGCATGAATCATCCCCCATGTTGGTTTCCCTTAATTACCCATTAACCCTAGTTAAGAAAACTACTCACTCATTTCAAGTTTAACATATTAACAAGGTTGTTAATCACATTAACAAAGCAAAACATGATGAATAAATGAAGATGATTAACAATAATTAAAAAGGGATTAAGAGAATTATACCTACTAATGATTCCAAAATAAAGGAAAGAATAATAGAAGTACTTGATGTTTGATTGTAAGGTTGTCAATCTCCCAATAATAACCCAAATAATCTTCAATTACACAAGATAAAAGATGAACAAAAGAGAAATTAAGGAAATGAGATTTGTATTAAGACTTGATTAGAAGTTGATTACAAGATTAAGAAGATATTAGAATGATATAAACTACACTAAAGATTGATAAGAAGAACATGATTAATCTAATTAGACTAATGGGGTATTTATAGTGGGGATTAGGTACACAAATTAGGGTTTACTAAGGGCTTAAATGACGATTAAGGCCTTGAGGAATCGCTCCTCTCAGAAAAGATGCGAGTCTCCTTTTTGTCGTCTTTCATAAATATGCGCATCTTTCATGGAGGGAAGAAAAGGTCGTGTGGGCCTGTAAGAGAATCCGAGCGTCCAAGGTGTCGGGACGGGCGGAATCTGTGGTGGCTTGACGGGCGTCTTCGTGGCTGGACGAGCGGATTGTGGCTTTGTTGGACGGGCGTCCCTCTGACTAAGACGCTCGGATTCCTGACGTGTTGGACGGGCGTCTTGGCTGGTTGGACGGGCGGATTGTGTTCCAACCTTCTTTTCTTCTTTTCTTTCTCTCTTCTTCCAATAATCCTCCGGGATTTAGTCGGAGATGCAATGATTTCTTCATCGTTGCCCATCTACTATAATATGTACAAAGGCCTTCTAGTCTTGTCTTCTCTTTCATGCTTGGTCCTTAGATTCGATCAATTTAGCTCTATTTTGCCATGAAAATGCAAGGTTTGCACTCCTCTCCTACCAAGGAAACAAAACCTCAAATAATATGCACAACAAAGGACTAAAGATAGTAAATGACCCAAATATGCACTAAACAGCATAGGAACGAGGCTAATTCGGGGACTAAATGTGCTCAAATAATGGTCACATCACTTGTGCATATCTTCTATGGTCATTTTGATTTGGTTATACCCTACATACCCATCCATGAAGGATAACAACGCGTGATCTGATGTATTATATACCAATATATCGATGTGTGGTAGAGGGAAGTCGTCTTTAGGACTCGCTTTGTTCAAGTCTCTAAAATCAACACAAACCCGGATTCGCCCATTGTTTTTGGGAACGGGGACTATGTTAGTCACCCAGTCTGAATAATCGGAAACTTTGATGAATCCGGCTTTGAATTGCTTATCGACTTCTTCTTTAATCTTAAGAGCCCACTCTGTCCTCATCTGACGGAGCTTCTGTTTCACGGGTTTGAAGCCTGGCTTAATTGAAATGTGATGTTCTGCAATATCCCTGTTGATCCCTGGCATATCTTTGTAAGACCAAGCGAAAACGTCTTTGAACTCGTGTAGGATGTCTATGAAATTGGCCCTTTCAGTCGGGTCTAAGGTCGTCCATATCCTAAGTTCTTGGGGTTCTAACTCCGTTCCTACGTTGATAGGTTCGGTATTTCTATAATTGGTGCCCCTTCCTCCTCTTCTATTATTTCTTTAATTATATAGGGAGGTAATTCGATTGAGTCTGGGTCAGGATCATCCTCGTTATCATCGTAAATAGAATTGCATTCAGAATAACACAAGGAGTATGTAGAATCAGATTTATTCATATTAAAGTTTGAAAACAGCTGAAACAAAGAAGCCATCTGCGCAGTAGTTAGTGGCGGTAAAAGGGCAGTTGCTCAGACATGCCCCAAGCTACTGTTACTAGGCAATATTATGCTAGGCGAAATAGAGGGGTAGGGAGTGACGATAGGAGGAGACTCTCTAGCGACTTCTCTAGACTTAGGCTCCGACTCCGACTCTGATTCCGACTCTAACTCGAATTTATCGTCTTCGGGTTCTCCTTCGAACATCTCTCATTCTCCAGTTGTGAGCTTGAATAGCCTTTCTTGATTATTGATCCATTTGATCGACTTACTCCATCCGTCCTGCTGATTTGAGCTGGCGCCAGTGATCAGTGTTGTAGGGTTGAAATGGTCGCCCTGAAGTATCATGGTAATGATCTCATCCTACACTGCCCTGACAAATCGATCCTCTCCAAATAGAAGGCTAACAGCCTATTCATCGAGACAAGGTGTCTGACGAGTTTTGACGGTAGGAACCGTTTCTGGAGGAATGAAATAGCAATCATGGAAGACCTCGATTCCAACTAGTTGAATGCCTCTGTACAACCAAGGTTCGGGAAATCCATGAAAATGTTCACAATCTCCTTCCCTGACGAAGTACCCATTTAGTGTAGGGAGATAGGGTTGCATGCATTTGGATTCCCTTGCATTTGCGATTCTGGACTTGAGTAAGCATTTCGATGGTTTTGGCCTTTATGGGCTTATATCCCAAGCCTAGTGGTATCTTTTGGGAGTTACCCTCCTTTAAAGGTATAAAGGTACTCTCTTTGATAGGATTTAGTGGCATTCCTGGGAAGTATCCCTGGGATTTGAGCATGTGGTTGACCACTAAGTTGGAATGTGGGTCGAAGTACAAGGGAGCCAGCTCACTCTCTATAAGGTTTATGGTTTGAAATCCTTCAAGCTCATACACTGGATCTGTAATTACTTGTTTGCTTGACATTTTTTCTATTACAGCCTTGATAGGTGACGAAGTGATCGCCACTACCTTGCCATCTAGAGGGATCTTGATCTTTTGGTGCAAGGTGGATGTCGCTGCTTTAGAAGCGTGAATCCAGGGCCTACCTAGAAGTATATTGAAAGATGCCTCGATGTCCACTATCTGAAAATTAACCTTTCGTTCGATTGGCCCAGTGGCCACAATAAGGTTAACTAGCCCCACTACTTTACGTCGCGTTCCATCGTATGCCGGAACTCCTTGGTTAGTAGGAGTCCAGTCTGATTCTTTCATGCTTAACTTGTATGCCGTCTTCAGTGGTATGACATTGACTGTGGAGACTTCATCCACCAAAGTCATTGGTACGTTTTTCTTCAAGCATGTGACTGTGATGTATAAAGCGAGGTTATGAGTGATGCCAAAGGGAGGCAAGTCCTCATCTGAGAAAGTAACTGGGTTACTTAGCTTGACTGAGTCTTGGAAGACTAGGTTAACGACGTGTGCTATGTTCAATTTAGCTAATAATTGCAGTAAAGCCTGGCGATGAGGAAATGAACTTGCAACTAGTTGCCAGACTGAAAGATTAGCCTTTGTCTTTTGAAGTTGCTTCAATAAGTGGTCAGGAGAAGTATCTTCGCCGTCGTTTGGTGTGATGACATTGGTGTTAGTAGTAACTGGACCACTCGTTTGAGTGACATTTTGATATGGACGCCCCGAGCGAATAAGGTGGTCTACATCTTGATCTTCACTAGCCTTTACTAGAGGATGTTCTTTGAGGTAAACAACTTCGTCGTCATCCTCCCAAACTCCATTTATCTCCTCCTCGATTGGAGAGATAAGATGTGAGCAATCCAAGGTGAATTTCTCATCAGTGATCATCAGAATTCCAAGAGGATTCTGAGTATTGCTAGGCTTCCTTGCAGGAGGTATAGGCAGGCGGTCATCTTCAATTATATCCTGAATGACATGTTTCAATTTGAACCAATTCTCTGTATCATGCCTTTTACCTCTATTGTACTCGCAGGAGGCATTCTCATCCCAGAATTTAGACTTCCTCTCTGGGTCAGATGTAGGTCCTATGGGTTGGAGTTTACCTTGTTTCATTAATCTTTTTAGAGCATTGGAGTACGAGTCACCAACATTGGTGAACTTCCTCTGCGGGTTATTCTTCTTAGTAGATGATTCGACAAGGTTAACCTCGTGGGTCTTGCTAGTGGAGCTATAAGAATGACTCGTCGTGCCTTGATACCCGTGACCTCTCGTTTTGGACAAGAGTCCTTTACGGATGTCATCTTCAATTCTTCTTCCTAACACCGTTAAGTCTTTAAAAGACTTTATGTTTTGGTACCTCAGATGGTTCGCGTAGATTGGCCTTAAATTGTCCACGAAATTTTCAACAAGAGTCACTTCATCTAGGCATTTGACGAGTTGTGTGCTAGTATTTCTCCACCTACTTAAGAAGTCAGTGAAACCTTATTTCTCATTTTGGGTGAGAGCCTCTAGAGTGCGCATGTTGACTTTAATTTCAGCATTATCTGCATACTGTTTGGTGAACTCAATTGCAGCAGCATCCCAAATAGTAATTTTCTTGTGATCCAAGGAGTAGAACCATTGCTTAGGAATAGTATCGAGAGATGAAGGAAAGATCCTTATGAACATCTCTGGCTTAATGCCTTTGATAGACATATAATCTTTGAAGGCACGAATATGGTTCAAAAGGGTTTTCATACCCCTTAAACTTCGGGATGTCAGTCGTGTTGAAGTTAGTTGGCAGTTGAGCATTTACTGCCTCATATTTGCGATTGTTTTCCCTATAGATGTCATCTCCCTTGAGGTACATTAGTTGCTCCTCCAAATATTGGAGTCGCTTTTCAACTTCAGTAGGACCTGGTGGAAGATGACTTCTGGTTGTCCAACAAAGGGTGGAAGATTATCGTGTATGAGTGTGTCAGGAATGGAATCTTTTGTAGGAGGAAGTCTAGCTTCTACAGCTACAATACGGCCTTCGATAGTGTTAAGGCGAGCACAAGCTTGGTCTTGGCTTACTTGAAGACGAAATTGTGCAGCTAGGATTTGATCATTACCATTTGCGGGTTGTTCGGATCGACCATTAACGCTTCCTTGACTAGCTCCCACCATTTTGGCTGAGGATAAGAGATCGACGACGAATCAAAACACGATCGACCATTTTTGCACACTTACTAAAAAAAGACTTGACTCGTGAAGTGGGCGTATGCCACTATGTCAAGTGGAATTTGAAAATGACAAATTTTGAAATGTTTATCCTAGACAACTGTAGTATAGTTGTAGGAGTGCTGACTCGAAGTGAGGTTTTGAAATGGACTTGAGGGCCGAATTTTTGACTCGATATTTGGACATAGTTTCGGCTTATTTTGTGCTATTTTAGGCCATTTTTGAAAATATTTACATTTTGAAATGGATTTTATTTTACAAAATTTCGTCATGGTTTTGTTTAAAAATGGTGATCACGTATATGATACAAACATACATATGGGCATTATAACGGTATGTTGAGTGCATTTAAAGGGTTTTGGCTTAAAAGGTGGGTTGCCATACCGAGTTATCAAACCCTGTTATGTGGAGAGGTCCGTACCAAACATGAGTAAGGTCGATTCCTAGTCCATTTCCTCGAGTAGTGAAAGCCCTCGATACAAACATTAGTATGTACCGCAGTATGGTTGACGTCAATCGCTATCCATCTTTAGGCCCAGATAGGAATTTGGACCGTCCAGACGGGACGATTGGTCGAATGGGGTGGGTTACGGCTAGGAAGGCTGGCTAAAACGACTTAAGAAGGTCGAGTAATGAAAATCGACAACTGTCTTGTATAAACTATTCCCTAACCTTGTTCAAGTTTCACCCTGGGTAACACGTAAGTGTATCATCCCCAGCGGAGTCGCCAAACTGTGGACATGGGCCAACCGCGCCGCGCGCACCCGCGCGTTGGTTTCGTGGCGGCGACACTTCTACCACGGGGCCTTGGGTTTTCCAAAGTATGTCATGGGCCGTTACTGATTGGTGAGGCATTGAAACCGGTGAAAGGTTTGAATAAGCCTGCATTTGTGGAGTCGCCACCAATTTTTATGGAAAATTGGAACCGTTCGAATACCTCGTGCCATGTCAAGACACAAAGTAATGACATGAACACTAAGAACTCGTTACCCTTAGAATTCTATGTCTAGAATGACTCTCGAAGATGTCAATGGACACGGATTTCCAGAGATAACTAGAGTAAGAGGTAAGGGTACGTATTAGGAAGCTCTTTAATTCGAATACCTAATCCCGCCCGCCTCGATAGTGGCCTCTACTAATGATTAGGGAAATTGTTCATATTTGATATGTCGTCGATGTGATGCATGCAATGCAACAGACAGTAGGTTAATCCTAGCATGTGAGATTAGACTAAGTCGGTGAACACGTGTTTTAGCGAACAATTGGGTCGAAGTTGATGTTAGATACATTACATGTTAAGGCCATATAATTAAATCATACATAAATAATAATAACGATAAATGAAATAAAATTACAAGAGATTACAAGGCTTTATCTGATCTACGTCAAAAGCACGCTTAAAAATGGGATTTCGAAGAAGAAAATAAAAAGAAAATAAAATTAGAATTTAAAATATGAAAATATGACAGATTAGAGGTAATAATACGAATAATATTCGATTTAATACGTAATTAGGAGCTACGCCAAAGCAAGAAAGAATTCAGGGACAGAGACCAGCCGAGAACAGGCACAACATCTGCTGCGTCCTCTGGAAAGGCGCAGCACTCCCTGCGTCTGTTCTAGAGCTGGGCTCTGGCTGTGAAGTCAGAACCGCAACATTATTATCGTTCGTTGGTAGATTTAAGATCGATTATTGACACTAGACTCAAGTTGAAGTGATTTAACAGGTTATATGTATACTAATATCGTCACAAGTCAGATTAAAGACAAATAAATTATTACGGCGATTTACATAATTATAATCGTACGATGTCGGATTTATAAAGGTCGAAACTTTGAACTTGAAAACGGAATGAAATCAAATAGAGAAAACTATGTATAAAAGACGAACTCTAAAGACTCGATATGGGAAAATCGAACCGTTAAAATCCAAGTTTGAATAAGATGACGAAAATCCGCAAATATTGAATTATAAGGGATTTAAGTCGGACAAAGAAAATAGAAAGAAAATAGAAAATTGCAGAAGGTCGAGGAAGAAGAAGATGAGCAAGAGCAGCGGCAGCCTCAGGAAGAGGCGCATCAGATGCTGTGACCCTTCGAAGAGGCGTAGCTGCTGCTGCGTTTCTTCTCGACGTCTCACTTCCGCTGTTTTATAAAAATGGTTTTAAAAGACTGATTTTAATTTGTTTTTGAACGTGCTCTTGATATAAATCTTACATTAGAGGATACAAAATAAAAAGTACAATAAATAATTGGGATTTACATCCTCAGACTTACATGTTTGACGAAACGAGATTGACTAAAGTTATCTTTTTAGTTATTGCTCGACTCGAATATGTGTGGAAAGTGCCCTTGTTAAAGGATTTAATAAATTGATTAGATTGATTAAAGTGGAGTTGGTCAAATTGGTCGGTCTATGCAACGTGACCGGGACTCAGAATGATCTGAGCTTACGTGGTCGATTGATTAAGCACGTAGGCGTCGAAAGCAATAGCGTGGTCTAGAATGCAAAGAGAGAAGAGAAGGGCGGAACACTCTTGTAACAAATATGGATGCCGAATTTATACTAAACATAGGGAGGAGTTTAGGAATGACACGGATTTGGAAACAAATTACGGAAATATTCTCGAAACTGCGAAAAGAGGGCTGGAGAAGAGGCGCAGCAACTACTGCGCCCCTTGGAAGAGGCGCAGCACCTGCTACGTCCTTTCCCCAGAGGTTTCCTCCTCAGCAAGAAAGTATTCCGCGTTTTATTATGGAATTTCGGTAGATCTATACTTCCTTATTCCATAAAACACAAAATACGGAAAGATATTAACTTAAAAATATTAATTTAAATTAGGAATAACTATCCAGATAATTTTAGAACTTTCTGGAATATTTCGACTCGGCATTTAAACGGTTTTTAGAAAATGAAGCGATTTTTGACCCGGACTCCAAATGAACTCTAATTACTGTCAAAATGATCGTATCGGCGCGTAGATGACGACCAAGGGGTTTAATCGAGTGTTCGAGCTATCACTCAATGATGAACTTGTTGGAGCTTGTGTCCTCCACAAATTAGAGTGATAACATTTATAAATCTCTTACAGGTTCACAAGGGTATACTTCGTATTTTAATCAGTTGATTAACGATTACCTAATAACGGTTGGCTTGCTAGAAAGTTTGACGTTATTATCATACAAATGGCGGTGATCAACTGGTCCCTAAAGGTCACACCTATAGGATGTGTTTGAGAGATGTGGTTATAAAAATATAATCACATTGATGCCTTATATGACTAAACAGTTAGTCAATGTGTTGATGAGACAATTATTTAATGAAGATTAAATAATATTAGTTGAGACAATTAATCTTTGTCAATTCGTAAATTGAATATAATAAGTTATATTTAATTAAATGTATGTAATGTTAGCTTGGACGAATTAATCTGTTAATTCGTAATTAAATGTAATCGGTTATATTTAATATCAACAAGATGAATGTGTCATAGTGGTAATTTTGAGGGTACTCAAACCAAGAGGTCATGGGTTCGATCCTCACAAGATGACAATTTACACATTTTATACATTTTTGGAATAACCGAAAATAAGAGAAATAACTCTCTTAATTTCGGTAAATTGGGCCGAAATTATGGAAAAGAAAATCCACCTTATTTCTCCATATACTCGGTTGTTATAAGGGGAGAAGAGGGAATTTTCTTAACCTAATTCTTTTCCCAATTCTTGCCTCCTCTCATCGGAAGAACACAAAAAAACCTAAAAATTAATCAGTGATTTTTGGATCGATTCTAGCAAAATCAAAGGGCATTTCTCATATCGTCTTGGGTGCAACTGATAGGCGAATATCAACTTTGATATTGTTCTTAGGCCGTTTTTGCTAGGACCAAAGGTTATTTCTTAATCTTTTACAATATTGTTTATGCAATTTAATTTTATAACTAGCTTTCATCATCTTATAGATTCGTTATAGTCCTTAAATTAAAGGGATGCATACAGATAAATCCCACAAGTGGTATCAGAGCCAAGGCCACGAATTTTAATTTTGATGATTTTCATAAAATTGTTTGTAAACAATAATTAGGGTTTGCGAAAAAAATATATAATCGGCTGGATTTTTTTTATCCGTGGAATTTTTTTTCCTTCCGTCACGTTACTGTTCACGGATGAACAGTATTTTTATTTAAAAAAAAAAAAATCTCTTTTCGGTTTATCCTGAAAAACCGACTAAAGTTTTTTGCGCCTGTTTTTGTTTATGCCGATCTGAAAAGCATCCGAGAAAAGAATTTTTTTTTTCTGTTAATGTTCACAAAGGACAGTTTTTTAAAAAAAAAAAAAAAAAAAAATTGTCTTGTTTCGTTTTTTTTTCAGATAAAAACCGTGAACAATATGAGAAACGGGCTGTTTTTTTTGGTTCTTACTGTTTTTGCCGAAAAACAAAGGGCTTGTTTTTTTTTCTTGGTTTAGCCGAGACATATAAAAAAAAGGATTTTGTTTTTGTTTGTTTTGGCCAATATTAATTATACATTACCTTTACAATGTATGATTAATTGTTGTGAAACGGTTTACAATTTTGAGATACCTAATTATTTTAAAGCAGTTTAAAATATTGATGGATTAAATTCATATTACAAGTTTAATATGAATTAAGATTGAAATTAATGTGATTAATTGAGAAATTGTCACTTAATTTGTTTTTAAATAGGTGGTTTGGAAAATTAATCTACATAATTAAAGAATTATGTCTTGCATGTTTAATTTATTTTAGTTGATGCATTTTATTTTAGTTGAATGAATCGATTGAATGGTTTAATTTACGTTTTTTTGTAATCGGTTGTAATTTGTAATACTTAGTGTGGCCTTAGTTAATTAGGTTTTCGTAATGAAGGAAACATAATTTTTATGTAATTATGAGATCTCGAATCTCCTTTATTTTTTCTTTAGTTTTGGGTTTTGAAATTAGAATGTAATAAATTGGTTTATTATGTAAATTTTATTTATTGTTTTTTTCAAAAGAAGACTAAAGATGGATATTGGAGCTCACTCCCGCTACATGGATCAAGATGGAACATCAAGACAAGCTTTTCGGGTCCAAGGATGGATTCCAAACTTGTATTTAATGTTCATTTTGATAGGATAGGCCGTACTAGGACTTTTATTGTTTTACGTTTTCATTCATATTGCTTTTCATTCACATGATAGTTTATGCATCATATTCCGCCTAAAACCAAACCACCTACTACTAAAATGCATGAAAATTGACTCATATGGATTTGATGTGACCATAATTAGCGCATATTTAGCCCCCGAACTAGCCTTGTTCCCATGCTTTTTAGTGCATATTTGGGTCATTTATTGTCTTTAGTTCTTTGTTTTGCATATTCTTTGAGATTTTGATCCCTTGGTAGGAAAGGAGTGCAAATCTTGAATTTTCATGGCAAAACGAGACTAAATTGATTGAATTCAATGACCAAGCATCAAGGAGAGACAAGATTAGAAGGCCTTTATACATATTATAGTAGATGAGCAAAGTTGAGAAAGGATCCTTGCATCCCCGAGGAAATCCCCAAGGATTTTATGAAGAAAAGGGAAGAAAAGAAGAAGAAACCGTGCTGAGCTACAATCCGAGCGGATTGTCCTGAATCCGCCCGTCCTCCTCAAGCACAATCCATGCGTCTTCCTTCAAAGACGCCCCGGACAGCAGCCACAGAATCCGCCAGGATTCCCCTGAAGACGCCCGTCTTCCCCTGCCTGAATCCGCCCGTCCCGACTCCAATACGCACGGATTCCAGTACAGCGAAATTTCGTCTTCTCCAAGCTACAAAGAAAGAAGCCCTTACTTCGAAAAATACCGGCTCCTCCATGCTCAATCTAAAAAGTGTAATTACTAGTTTAGCCCTTAGTTAACCCTAATGCATCAACCTAATTTCCACTATAAATACCCCATTAGTCTAATTAGAGATGTATGTTCTTCTTATCAATATTTAGAGTAGTTAATATCAATCAAATCTCTCTTTAGTTTTGTAATCAACAATTAAATGCATGTTCTAATACAAGTTTTATTTCTTTAATCTCTCTTTTGTTCATCCTTTATTTTGGGTAATTGAAGATTATTTGGGTTATTATTGGGAGATTGACAACCTCTCAATCAAGCATCAAGTACTTGTTTTATTCTTTGCTTTATTATTGGAATCATTAGTAGGTATAATTCTCTTAATCCCTTTTTAATTATTGTTAATTATTTTCATTTATTCATCATGTTTCCTTTTGTTGGTATGATTGACAACCTTGCTAGCATGATCAACATGATAATGAGTGAGTAGTGACCTAGCTAGGGTTAATGGATAATTAGGGGAAACCAACATGGGGAATGATTCATGGTTAAATTAATATGCTTTCATGGTTTATTTGCTTGCTTGTTTTGATCTCAACTCATGCACATGTTATGTTTGATGAAATGTGAGCCTATGAATCCTTGCATTTTTTACCCATCACCTATCTTTTCAATGAGACATGTAAGACATAAACCAACTCGAGTCTCATTAGACCATGCATGTTGTTGAGTAGGGAAGACTAAGTCGACTTGTAGGTGTTGTACAATCTAATCGATTCGGCTCCGGGACCCAAACTTTCCTAGGATTGTAAGATATAACCCAACTCAATCCATCACAACAATAATTGCTTACTTATAATTTGAGAACATGTTTGTATGATCAATTCCCATGATTCCCCTATGACCCCATGACACCCTAGTGCTTTTTATCAATTGTTTACAACCCTTTTAATTCATCTTGCTTATTTACTTTTATTGCTATTTAGTTAGTGACCTTCGACATCAACCCAAATTGTGACACCCCTAAGACACCACTAGTTTCAATAGAAATCTCATCTCAATTCCCGTCCCTTGGGATCCGACCTTTACTTGCCTCTTTACTAATTGTAGAGTTGTTTGTGAAGCTATAAATTGTGTTTTGATTCGGACGTGACCCAACGACAACATCTATTAAATTGTGAACACGAAACGGACCGATCAAAAATGGCGCCGTTGCCGGGGACGGTGTTAACTTGATTTAGATTTTCTTACATTGTTATTAGTTGTGTCTTTCTTTGCCTTGGGGAAGTAAAACTCCTCAAGGTTTGTTCTAATTGTTTTCGAGTTGTTTGATATTTTGCATGTCTAGAAGGTCACAAGGTGATTTGTTACCTTTTGACCGTGAAATTGAAAGGACCTTGACAAACAATAGGAGATTTGCTAGGAGGAATTTGAGAGGTATTAGTGAGGTAGTGGATATTCAACCAACTATAGAGTTCATCAACCCTTTTGCAAGAGAAGGTGAGGAGAATCCAACACAAAATACCTTACAAAATCAACCTACAATGCCTAAATTTTCATCACATTCCGTACCCACCGAGGAGAACCTACCCAATGGTACTCCCACACCACAACATTTGACCGGAAATTTTATTGCCAAATCCGCCTTTATCCAACTAGTCGAAAGGAGCCAATTTGGGGGGATGCCTAGTGAAGACCCTCATTCTCATATGGAACCCTTTTGTGACTATTGTGATGCGATTTCTCAAACCGGTGTAACTCAAGACCAAATTCGATGGGTCTTATTTCCTTTTTCTCTAATCGGCACCGCGAAACAATGGTTGAAGGGCCTTGATAAGGCCACTCTCGGAATAGATTCTTGGAAGAAGTTGGCTCTAGCTTTCTACAAAAAGTTCTACCCACCGAAAAAGACTAACATGCTAAGAGCTCAAATTACGGGTTTTAAGCAAAGGGATGAAGAATCTTTGTATGAAGCTTGGGAGCGGTTCAAGGGAATTTGTCGCTCATGTCCTCACCATGGACTTAGCGAGTGGTTCTTGGTACAACAATTTTGGAACGGTTTATATGAAGATTCAAGGAACATTCTCAACATGGGATCAAATGGAATGTTCACCGAAGTTGATGACAATCAAACATGGAACAAGATTGAGGAAATGACGGTCCATAACTCACAATATAGTAGACCTCGCAAGGCTACTAGAGGAGGAAGGCATGAAGTGGACTCCGTTACTCAATTGGGTGCTCAACTTAGTGCTCACATTGACACGATCAATTTGAAGTTTAAACAAGCTATGGCTAGACTTGAAGAAGCCTCAAAATCACCAAAGCATCTTGTTAATGCAATGACGGCATCCTCATAAATCCCAAGTGGGATATGTGAGAATTGTGGAACTTTGGGACATGACCAAGGTGAATGTAGGGGAACAAATGAATAAGTGAATGCTTTCTAAGCATACAAGAGTGGTACCTCTTATTCCAACTATTACAATGAAAACACCAAGTTTCTTCCAAATCTCTCATACAAAAGCCAAAATGTTCAAAACCCTCAAACAACATACACCCCACCTCCCATGAGAAACCAAAATCAAAGACCCTTTTTCAACCAAAACCAAGGTTACCAAAACCAAAATCCATACAATCACCAAAATGACCAAGGTTTTGATTTTCAAAAAGCGGTCCTCCAAATGCAAAAGAATCAACAAGAGTTTTTCACTCAAATGCAAAAGGATAGTCAAGCAAAAGAAACCACCATCAACAACATTCTAGCTCACACCAAGATGTTGGAAACACAATTTACTCAACTAGCATCTTCAAGCTCACAAAGACAAAAGGGGCAATTACCACCTCAAAGTAATCCCCCAAGACATGAAACGGTTAGTACCATTCACTTGAGAAGTGGTACAAGGTATGAAGCACCGAAGAAGCAAGTTGAGGATGAAGTTGTGGAAGCTAATGATAAGGAAGAAATTGTGCAAAACTCCAAAGATGGAGAATCATCAAAAGAAGAGATTTCAAAGAAAAATGAAGACAAGGCCAAGGAGAAGGAGCCCATTGTGATTAGACTTCCTTTTCCAAGTCGTCAAGCCAAGCCCAAATTTGATGACCAACTTGGAAAGTTTATGGAAATTGTGAAGAATTTGGAAGTCTCAATTCCTTTCACGGAATTAATCAATCACGTGCCGGCCTATGCAAAATACATGAAAGACATCCTCACAAAGAAGAAGTCGATCCGGAAACTTGAGACTATCGCCTTCACTAAGGTGAGTAGGGCAATACTTCAAGGGAGTTCACCTCCAAAACTAAAGGATCCAGGAAGCTTCTCAATACCGTGTACCATTGGCGACACCACGATCAACATAGCCTTATGTGATCTAGGGGCTAGTGTGAGTGTTATGCCGTACTCGGTGAGTAAAAGGTTGGGGATGGGAGAGCTTAAATGCACCAATATCACACTCCAAATGGCCGATAGATCGACGAAGACACCATTAGGGATATGGGAAGATGTCCCCGTGCGAATTGGGAAGTTTTTCATCCCGGTGGACTTTGTCATTGTTGATATGGAGGAAGATTCCAACATTCCAATCATTCTAGGAAGACCCTTCTTACACACCGCGGGTGCGGTGATTGATGTAAAACATGGTGAGCTCACTCTAGAAGTGGGAGATGAGAGCATAACTTTCAACCTTGACAAGACTATGAGAGCTCCCCGTTTACATGAACCGTGTTTTATGATCGATCATTATAGTCGGAAGGATGAAAGGAAGAAGTCGGAACTCCAATGGAAGAAGAAAATTGAAGATGCTCCATTCAAAGAGCAAGTGAATTGTGACAAAGAGAGCTTGCAAGGCTCATCAAAGACAAGCAATGAAGAAGATGGCCTCATTGGCCCAGAAAAGGAAATGGGAAAGTTGTCTCCATCAAATCAAGAGATTTTCAATGATCAACTTAATGAAGTATGTGGTCTTTGGGACGAGGAATTTGAAGGGATTTTTAATCCCTACATTGGTAATGCCATCGATCAAGACCGACAACAAGGGCCAAGGTCTATTGAAGACCTCTATCATGTTAATGAACAAGTGTTTGATTACTTTTTCAAGGTGTTGAGCAACATCAACAACACCTTGAACATGCCCCCTTGACATCTCATCAAGAATGAGAGTTTGGTGGAGTCCTCCATAAACCACCATTTGTAAATATTTCTAACTCTCTAACTTGCATTTCAATTCTTATATTGCATTTTTGTTATTTTTAAATTTTTATACTTTGATCAAGATAATTATCATGTTTGAGAGAAGTGAGGGAGGGACTAATAATTTTAATTCATGTGTAGTGCTTTAGCTTAGTGTGGGGATGGCAATTGCCTAGGCTATCCATGCCTTAGTAGTGCCCCCATAATGAAGAACACAAGATATGAAGAAGAATGGAAGAATGACAAGGGATATGCATTGTACACGGATGGAACTGAATCCGGGTACAAAGGGGTCGAATCCGAGCGGATTCAGGAGAATCCGCCCGACTTCAAGCAATCTGGACGTATTGGGTAGAAGACGCACGTCTTGAATTGAGCTGAACTTTTGATATTTTTGACTGACAGCGAATCCGGGTGTCCTGCATTCGAATTCGCCCGTCCTCAAAAATCCGCCCGTCCTGAAGGGAAGACGCCCATCTTCTTGGCTGAGGAAAACAAGAAAAATCCCTGTAAAGGAATCCACCCGTCTTCTACAAAAGACGCCCGTCCCGTGTTTGCAAATCCGAGCGTCTTCTCTGAAAGACGCCCGTCTTTAGGCGAGTTTTTCCAAACCCAGAAAAGGCATAATCCGCCCGTCCCGAGCAGAATCCGCCCGTCCCGAGCAGAATCCGCCCGTCTTGCCCCTACAGTTCAAAATTTTCGGGTTTTATAAATCCCCTCCCACCTTCATTTCTTCATTCCTTCATTCATAACACTACTCAAAACCCTCAAAACCCTCATCCTCTCCATCACAAAAACAAAATTCCTCAAAAACATTCACCAAAATCAAATCAAAAGATCCTTTTAACAACAAATCAATCACTCCTTTTTCAACAAAAATCAAAACCAAGCACAAAATCTTCAACCTTTGAGTCAATGTTTGAATTTATAAAGGCAAAGCCTTTCATCTTTAAATCGATTTGGGTGTATTAGAAATTGAATATTTTTCACTCCTTTCTTGGTTAATTCATCAATGGCAAGGACTAAGGGGGCAACAAAGGCAAAGGCACCAAAGGCAAAAACACTTTCATTAAGGCAAAAGACTCTTCAAGAAAAGAAAGCATTGGCTATGGTGGTAGCAAACCCAAACTTGGAAGTGCAACAACAACAACAACCTCCCATGGGAGCAACAACATCTACTACTCCGGAAATTGATCAACTTGCAAACTATCCGGAGGTAATTTTCATTTCAAAATCTCATAGGGACACTTTTGCCAAGTTTGCTAGAAAATCATTTCAATCCACCAAGTTTATTTGTGAAGATACCTTAGAAAAATTGGGTGTCCTTGAGCAAACTAGAGCCTTTTTCAAAGCCATGGGGTTGGAGAAATTGTTTGAATCAAAAGAATTGACATACCCCTCCCTTACCTTAGAATTTTTGAGTTCTTTGAAAGTTAATAAGGTTGAGACCATGGAGACCATCGAGTTTCGTCTAGCTAATGTTAGTAGACGCATCTCCTTTGAGGAAATGGGTAAAGCTTTGGGTCTTAGCGATTCTCCGAGTTATTTTAAGAATGTTGGCAAATATGACCCCGACCCTCTTTGGGAGGCGATTTCCGGAAGGAAATTTGAAGACTTTCATGCGAGTCGTGCTCTTTTAGTCCACCATCCGGGCATAAGAGTATGTCACAAGGTCGTACGGAACACCATCAATGCAAGAAAAGACACCAACCATTTCACCAAACTCGATTTTGTTCTTCTTGAGTCGGCTTTGAACGTTGGTAGGAAATTCACCAAGCCTTTTAACTTTCTAAGGCTCTTGGTGGATAGATGGTTAAATATTGATTGTGGGAAGAAAGACACTACCGTTATTGTGAATGGCGGCCTAGTCACTATCCTAGCTAAATACTTTGATCCTAACTTCAACAAACATAACAAGTATGAGGCGAAAGAAGGTGGTCATCTCGTTGATTTGCATACTATGATACACAAGTACAAGTGGGTTGCCCATAACCCTCTTGACACCAAGTATGGATGGCTCACTAGTGAGGCCAGTTCTTTCACTTTGCCTTCAAAAAGTTGTCGATTGAGTGTCCACCGGACCAATTATCTACTTCCCCTTTCAAAAGAGGCCGAGTATATTATCCAACAACAAAAGGGTGAACTTGAAATACCCTCCTCCTCCATTATCACACCACCTTACCCTTTTGAGTACCAAGAGTTCAAGCCGGAAGGTGTTGAAGCAAGAAATGATTATTTGACTCTTCTCATACAAGCAATGCACAAGTAAGCCTTTGAGGATCAGAAAAATGCTTACTTAGCTCAATATCCACCCCTCTTACACTTAGCTAGGCAAGGACTACTCGACCCATCATTGTAATACTCCGTATTTATGAGTCTTCGGGTACTCTATCGAGTAGGCCTTACTCTGTCGAGTAAGGGTGAGTTGCGTTTTAGAATAGTTTCTGACCTGTTGGGTACTTGATCGAGTATCTACTCGATCGAGTAACTAGGATACTCGATCAAGTAAGGGGGTACTCGATCGAGTACCTTACATACTCGATCGAGTAGCCGGTTTACGGGGAGTTTTTCTCGGGTTTTGTTAATTATGCGATTAAGGTTTATAACCTTTTTCCGTCATCATTCTAAACACTTTTGCAAAACCTAATTTACTGTCAAAGAGAGAAAGCAAGTACGTTCATCATCTTAATCGCATTGTTAGCAAATCCCGGAGTTTGGAAGGTCGGTTTTCATCGTTTGATATACCGTTGAGATCCTTGCGTCAAGGGTAAGATCTATGTACCCTTTTTGTTGTCTTTCCTTTGATTTGGTTAAACCCTAATATAGGGATTTGGGGGTTTTTGAGTAGTATGTGATTTGGTAGAATTTGTATGTTGTATGATAGGAGGAGGTTTCGTAGTTGAAGCTTTTTGATACCGCTGTAGAGACCGTCTGATAGTTGTGCTTTCCAGGTAGGATTTCCTACTCAGTATTAGTCTCATAATGGGATGATTGTTGATGTGTTGAGATTGATTGTTGATATAGTAATTGTGTTGTGACGGCTGTGATTGTGATTGTTTGTTTATGGCTCTCGAGATGCGTTCTCGGCTGAGTGGGGTCACTTGCGGGAGTGGCTTCACGCCCTAGTTTCGTCTTCTGTGGAACCCGCCACAGAAGGGATGTGCACATTAATGGACAGGGTTATCGCTCGATATGATGAGCGGGGCTTAGGTGGGAACGGCTGCGGTCCTCCACTGGCAAGGCTGGTCCAGTGGACAGTCGGTGATTGAGATTGTGGTGATTGGAGTGATTGTGTGTGTGTGTGTGACGGTTAAGCTGTCTGTTTATCTTATTGTTGATATATATATATATATAAGCTGTGTGATTAGTACTGACCCCGTTGTTGTTTTGTAAAACCTGCGGTGATCCATTCGGGGATGGTGAGCAGTAATTGAGCAGGTTTGAGTTGAGTACTGGGATAGCTGGGATGTGCCACCGTCTGACGATAGAAGTCTTTCGTTGTAGTCTTTTAGTTTTATGACATTTCAATATTTCAGTAGACAGTTGATTTTAAAGAACTTGTACCCGTATTTTGGGATTTGGTTTCAGTTGTACTTTTCACTAAAGATTATATTATTTAAGTTGTTTCGTTACTGTCTTATGAGTATCATGCCTCGGGCAACCGAGATGGTAATATCTTCATACCTGAGTGGTCCTGGTAAGGCACTTGGAGTATGGGGGTGTTACAAATGGTATCAGAGCGACGATCCTGAAACCTGTAACCAATGAATCTAATGAACATAGGGAGTCAATTAAAATGAACCCGGGGTAAAGGTTGTAGAAGCTAATGCAAAGGCTTGGGAGACGTCCTGAAGTCTCGAACTCGCCCTATAATTTTGAACCGGTCACATGGGTGGTGTATGTCAAGGTCGTATGTGTTGTTTGGTTAACTTGTGTGTGAATGTGATGAAGTGTGTGTAACTGTTGGATGCTTGAAGTAGAAAGTTGAGGATGTGAAAGAAAGGTTGATGATATATTAGAATGGTTGTTGAAATGATAACATGGTGGATGTTTACAATGTGGCGTTTAATAACATGATATAATGATTTCGTAGATCGTATGAAAAAAATGCGTAGCATTGTATGCTTAGTTATGATATAACGATGGCTTTATAAAGTTTTTAGCATGTTAGAATATGATATAGCATGCGGGTAGCGTTTTTGAGTTAGCATGACTCGATCGAGTGGGACTGACTTGATCGGGTGGGTTTTTGACGATTTTGAGTCCTGAATCGTGTTTTTGGGCACTCGATCGAGTACCTCGGGCACTCGATCGAGTAGGGGGTCACTCGAGTATGTTAGAGATCAGAAGGTCTGTTTGGGGTCTGATGTTGGGGCACTCGATCGAGTATGATTGGCACTCGATCGAGTAGCCCGTTACTCGATCGAGTAGGTTTGGAAACTCGATCGAGTAGGGCCTGGGCAGCTTGTTTTCGTGTTTTGAGGTTTTAGCGCGTATGTTTATATCCACCCCTTTTCTGATATAGTTTCAAGATGCCACCCAAGAAGACTGCTTTGTATGCGAGAGCTGAGCTTATGAACATAGATGACATCGTTAAGACGTTGGAGCATCAGGATGCTCTTACCGAGGCCTTAAATACTGTGGGGGAAAGATAAGGATAAGGATAAGGAGAAAGAGGTTGATCACTCTAAAATCAGCCTCTATATAGCGAGGTTTAACCCGAAAGAGTACAAGGGAGTTGGGGAGCCTAACCTTCTTGATAGCTGGCTTAGAGAGATGGAGAACATATTAGATTTGGTTCACTGTCCTGATGAGATCAGAGTGGAGCAGGCTGCGTTCTATCTGAGGGAGGCAGCTGGTAAGTGGTGGGATACGGTGAAAGTGAGTGCTAAGAAGTTGTCTGTGAACTAAGGTTTACCTGCTATACCTTGGGAAGAGTTTCGTAGGGCTATGAGGAAAGAATTTGTACCGGAGCATGTGAGGAGTAATTTGAGAGAAGAGTTTGACAGTTTTAAGATGACCGCTGATATGTCTGTGTCCGAGTACTACAGGCAGTTCAATGAGAAGTCTAGGTATGCTGAGGATATGGGTTTGAGTGAGGAGAATCTGGCGCTAAGGTTTGAGAGGGGGTTGACCCCTAAGATTATGGATAAGTGACCCGTAGGAGTCCTTACTGATGTTAAGGAAGCTTATGAGAGGGCTGGGAGAGCTGAGAGGTTGGTGGAGATGGCTCAGGAGAGATTAGGTGGTGAGAAAAGGAAGTCTGAGAGCGAGGGTGGTGGCCAATCTAGTCACAAGAAAGGCAACCACAATCAATCTAGAGGGTTTTCTTCTGGGTCAGGGTTCAGTGATGGGGCTTCCTTTGGGCGTGGCCGTGGAGGTGGTAGTAGTAGTTGGGGAAGGACCTGCTTTAGTTGTGGTGGTGTAGGCCACAAGAGACATGAGTGCACAAGTGCACCAGGAACTTTCCAGAGACCTGCGCAGAGCTATGCGAGCAATAGACCAACTGGGTCGTGGTCAAACCGGGGAAGTCAGAGCTACCAGAGTGGAGGCAACCGCAACGGCGGTAATTCTTCTCAGAAACCACCAACGAACAACAACAACAATCAAGGGTCGGGTGCTAAGCCGACTATGTCAGCCAGTACTGTCCAGAGAGGTGGACAGAAGACCAGTGGAAAGTTGTTCATGATGGAGAAGAAAGCAGCTGAAGAGGATGCACACGTTATCACTGGTACTTTTCTTGTTAATGGTATTCATACCTTTGTTTTGTTTGATTCGGGGGCTTCTCAGTCGTTTGTATCTTCGAGTCATGTTAAACAGTTGAGTTTGAGGGTATATGAGTCTGTTAGTGAGAGTTTTTATACCTTCGGGTGAGTCTGTATCTTGTGGGAGGTTATATAGGGATGTACCTATGGTAGTTGGGCAAGTTGATTTCCTTGTAGACTTGCTAGAGTTTCCTTTTGACGGTTTTGAGATGATAGTTGGGATGGATTGGCTGGGAAAGTATAAAGCTAAGATAGGCTATCATCAAAAGAAAGTGTCGTTAAGAGGTCCTAAAGGCGTTAATGTGTCTTATCGTGGGTTTCTAGTCAAACCCAAAGTTAAGTTGATTGCAGCTGTTACTTTGAAGTCATATCTGAGGAAGAGATGTCCTTTGATATTGTGCCATGTGAGAGATGACCGGATAGAGGGTCCGACGGTTGATCAGATACCAGTGGTGGGAGAGTTTGAGGATGTGTTTCCAGAGGAGATTCCGGGGTTACCGCCGAGAAGAGAGATAGATTTCACAGTTGAGTTGAAACCAGGGACGGGGCCAATCTCTAAGGCACCGTACCGTATGGGTCCTAAGGAGATGGAGGAGCTTAGGAAATAGTAGTATGTGATTTGGTAGAATTTGTATGTTGTATGATAGGAGGAGGTTTTGTAGAGGAAGCTTTTTGATACAGCTGTAGAGACCGTCTGATAGTTGTGCTTTCCAGGTAGGATTTCCTACTCAGTATTAGTCCCATAATGGGATGATTGTTGATGTGTTGAGATTGATTGTTTGATATAGTAATTGTGTTGTGACGGCTGTGATTGTGATTGTTTGTTTATGGCTCTCGAGATGCGTTCTCGGCTGAGTGGGGTCACTTGCGGGAGTGGCTTCACGCCCTAGTTTCGCCTTCTGTGGAACCCGCCACAGAAGGGATGTGCACATTAATGGACAGGGTTATCGCTCGATATGATGAGCAGAGCTTAGGTGGGAACGGCTGCGGTCCCCCACTGGCAAGGCTGGTCCAGTGGACAGTCGGTGATTGAGATTGTGGTGATTGGAGTGATTGTGTGTGTGTGACGGTTAAGCTGTCTGTTTATCTTATTGTTGATATATACATAAGCTGTGTGATTAGTACTGACCCCGTTGTTGTTTTGTAAAACCCTGCGGTGATCCATTCGGGGATGGTGAGCAGTAATTGAGCAGGTTTGAGTTGAGTACTGGGATAGCTGGGATGTGCCACCGTCTGACGATAGAAGTCTTCCGCTATAGTCTTTTAGTTTTATGACATTTCAATATTTCAGTAGACAGTTGGTTTTAAATAACTTGTACCCGTATTTTGGGATTTGGTTTCAGTTGTACTTTTCACTAAAGATTATATTATTTAAGTTGTTTCGTTATTGTCTTATGAGTATCATGCCTCGGGCAACCGAGATGGTAATATCTTCATACCTGAGTGGTCCTGGTAAGGCACTTGGAATATGGGGGTGTTACAATCATGTCCTTTGCCTAGTTGGGCGAATAAAGAAGTCCTATTTCCGAGTGCATCTAGGGTTGTTCCGGGTGATAATGAGGTTGTTGGTAATGAAGAAGTTGATGATAACATTGATGAGGAAGCAAGTGAAGAAGGAGTAGAGGATGATGAGCAAGGTGAAGAAGAAGGTGAAGAAGCAAGTGAAGAGGGAAGTGGCAATGAGACCACTTCTAATGAGGATGATGATGATAGTGATGATATGATAGAAGATTAGCAAGCTTTGAAGGCTCCTACCCCCTCAAGGTTTGTCTATTTCTCTCTTTGTTCTATTTATTTATTTTTCTTGATCATTGTTGGAGTAGTCCTAGCACCATAGAGGACTCACACCTCGGTACCATTGAGGTGTTCTCATTTTATTGTTCCCACCTTTCAAAATCCAAATTGATAAAATTAGTTTCATGCATTGCATAGTGTGTGCATGAACTACACCCATCCTTGGACATTAGCAATAATGTCTAGTTCGGTTTGGGGAAGTTAATGCATACACAACGGGAAGTAATCTAAATTATCCTCTCCGTCATAAACAAAAAAACCATGCATCATGTAGTATAGATTAGTGTAGATTGCATTTAGTGTAGAAATCATGCATCATGTTTGCATAATTTCCCATCATATTGGCCATTGAGGACAATGCCCATATTAGTGTGGGGATGGGGAATTCTAACTTAACTTTTATTCAAAAACCAAAAAAATTGAAAGATTTCAAAAAACCATAAAAATTTGAAAATTGGAAAAACCCAAAAACATGTTTATTCGTTTTGTAGTGTAGTTATATATATTGTATATATTATTGTATTTATTGTGTTTGTTCTATCCTTGTTCACATTGATTGATTACGCCACATCCGAGACATGAGGATCATGAAGACCGCATGGTATGATCTTTCCAATCTCCTTTTCCCTCTTTATGTTAATGACTATGTGGCTTTATTTTGTTTGATGCGGTATAACAATGTGAATTTAGGACTTGCATTTAGTTTATATGTCATATTAGTTAGAATCACTTGCATTAGGATGTATATATTAGTTGCATCATGGCATGTAGTTGCATTTAGATAAAACATTTTGAAAAGTGCCTAATTGAGAACTTTGACAAGAGCAACTAAGCCATTACAAATACTTTTTCAACTTAAGACTTTGTCTACTAGAATGGTAGTAAAACACCCTAGATAGTGTCATACTAGTGTCTTTTGACCCATGACCCAAAGCCTAGTCAAGGGTTTCCATGTGAGTCACCTATCCAACCCCGTGATGCGATGTGGACTTGGTTAACTTGTCTAGGTGACCTTGATTGACCTTGTGGTAAGGCAACCCAAAAATATTTTCTATCAATAAGCTTGAAGTGCTCATTCCAAAGAATTTTGTCATGTGGAAGTAATTTAATGCCAAGGAAACCTCAAATGTTATGAAATGTTGAAATGTTGAGAAATTTAGTTGTTTTGATGGAGGCGTACCACTTCGATGTGCTTTGGAGCGGGATCCATTGAATTGGGCCCCCACACGGTTGTGAATTCGGCCGCCCAGAGGCAGAGTGACTATCACCCCGAAAAGCTATTGTCTAGAGGTTAACCGGTTGCCTAATAAGCGATTAGCGAAAGCAAAGGACACTAGCCCGGAAGGGACAAACCCCATCTTAAATTTTTGAAATGTGAAAGTGAAATGAGGACAATTTTGAATACTAGTCATATCCACCCTTGTTTATAAAGATTTGAGCATTTCATTCCCAAAAACCCTTTTGTCAAGCCATTTTGTCGAGCTTGGGACGATCCATGACCTTTACGTTTGTAGAGAATTCGAGACTTGTCATGTCATATGCTACTAGCATCATAGGGATCATCATTCCACCACCATCCGATCGCTCTTGACGAAAGCATTTGGAAATTGAGGACGAAAGTAGTCTAGTTTAACACCATTTGGAGGTGATTTAGTGCCATCCTCTTAGCCTTAGTAATTTGTTGAACTAGTATTTGTGAAGGATTACATGCTCTTAAATTTGTTCTCTCTTGGTTGCCTCCGCCACTTGATGAGGAAGTGGCTATTCCTTTTGTAGATGCATCCATTATTTGATTTTGTGTGCTTAATGTTTGGATGTGTCGCCATTTTGGCAAGACCCACCTTGCCTTGCAAAAAGGCATCCTACCTCATGATTGTCTTGTTGTGAGTTGAAGGGGCGGAGTGAGACCCGCTAATTGTCTCATATCGGCTATGTTATTAGGTTAGTTTAAATAATGGTCCTAGTCTTTGTCACCTCTTTACTCGGGACGAGTAAAGGTTCGGTTTGGGGATATTTGATGTGACCATAATTAGCGCATATTTAGCCCCCAAATTAGCCTTGTTCCCATGCTTTTTAGTGCATATTTGGGTCATTTATTGTCTTTAGTTCTTTGTTTTGCATATTCTTTGAGATTTTGATCCCTTGGTAGGAAAGGAGTGCAAATCTTGCATTTTCATGGCAAAACGAGACTAAATTGATTGAATTCAATGACCAAGCATCAAGAAGAGACAAGATTAGAAGGCCTTTGTACATATTATAGTAGATGAGCAATGTTGAGAAAGGATCCTTGCATCCCCGAGGTAATCCCCAAGGATTTTATGAAGAAAAGGGAAGAAAAGAAGAAGAAACCGTGCTGAGCTACAATCCGAGCGGATTGTCCTGAATCCGCCCGTCCTCCTCAAGCACAATCCGTGCGTCTTCCTTCAAAGACGCCCGGACAGCAGCCACAAAATCCGCCCGGATTCCCCTGAAGACGCCCGTCTTCCCCTGCCTGAATCCGCCCGTCCCGACTCCAATACGCACGGATTCAAAGGTCAAATTGAAATTTCGTCTTCTCCAAGCTACAAAGAAAGAAGCCCTTACTTCGAAAAATACCGGCTCCTCCCTGCTCAATCTAAAAAGTGTAATTACTAGTTTAGCCCTTAGTTAACCCTAATGCATCCACCTAATTTCCACTATAAATACCCCATTAGTCTAATTAGAGATGCATGTTCTTCTTATCAATATTTAGAGTAGTTAATATCAATCAAATCTCTCTTTAGTTTTGTAATCGACAATTAATCAAGTTCTAATACAAGTTTTATTTCCTTAATCTTTCTTTTGTTCATCCTTTATTTTGGGTAATTGAAGATTATTTGGGTTATTATTGGGAGATTGACAACCTCTCAATCAAGCATCAAGTACTTCTTTTATTCTTTGCTTTATTATTGGAATCATTAGTAGGTATAATTCTCTTAATCCCTTTTTAATTATTGTTAATTACTTTCATTTATTCATCATGTTTCCTTTTGTTGGTATGATTGACAACCTTGCTAGCATGATCAACATGATAATGAGTGAGTAGTGACCTAGCTAGGATTAATGGGTAATTAGGTGAAACCAACATGGGGAATGATTCATGCTTAAATTAATATGCTTTCATGGTTTATTTTCTTGCTTGTTTTGATCTCAACTCATGCACATGTTATGTTTGATGAAATGTGAGCCTATGAATCCTTGCATTTTTTACCCATCACCTATCTTTTCAATGAGACTTGTAAGACATAAACCAACTCGAGTCTCATTAGACCATGCATGTTGTTGAGTAGGGAAGACTAAGTCGACTTGTAGGTGTTGTACAATCTAATCGATTCGGCTCCGGGACCCAAACTTTCCTAGGATTGTAAGATATAACCCAACTCAATCCATCACAACAATAATTGCTTGCTTATAATTTGAGAACATGTTTGTATGATCAATTCCCATGATTCCCCTATGACCCCATGACACCCTAGTGCTTTTTATCAATTGTTTACAACCCTTTTAATTCATCTTGCTTATTTACTTTTATTGCTATTTAGTTAGTGACCTTCTACATCAACCCAAATTGTGACACCCCTAAGACACCACTAGTTTCAATAGAAATCTCATCTCAATTCCCGTCCCTTGGGATCCGACCTTTACTTGTCTCTTTACTAATTGTAGAGTTGTTTGTGAAGCTATAAATTGTGTTTTGATTCGGACGTGACCCAACAACAACATCTATTAAATTGTGAACACGAAACGGACCGATCAAGATTGTATGTTAGTTTTCATGGACATACAGATGTCACACACTTTATAAAGCCATCACCTTAGCTTATTCATTCTCGCATGCTAGATATTAGTTCACTTAAAATGAATCTAAATTAAGTTGATGTGATCTTCCTCTAAAACGGAAATTGAGATTAGTCTTTATAAGGGCAAACAACTATGAACCCCTTCTTCGTCGGTAGGCATAATATGACCTCTTCTACGTTGGGTAAGTAGTTTTGTTGATTTAGTTTACCTCAACATCATAGTCCGAAGAGTTTCTCGTGATTATGATGGACTAAAGATAGTATTTACAGAAATTTATCGACCAAGAATTCTAACGGTAGAATTAGCTAAAAGGTTAGCTTATCAATTTGCAGATTATTGAGTCTTGGGATCATTTATATAATTTTTGAGGGAGGTCAATATTATAAATGTTTTGAGTCTTCGCGTTATGACAGTAGTTCATTTGACTTAAAAATCATAAACGATGCACGTGCTTTTTTTTTATTCTTCTTCTCGCAGTGTAGAACACGTTTATTTTGATAATACTGTTACAACAAAATGTCTGGAAATAACGCAATCCAAATGTCTAGTGCCACACTTGGACGCGAGTCCTGGCTGAAAATATTCATGGACCAATTGAATCAGTTCACACGTCTGAAAAACGACGGGTCCAACTTTGCGGATCGGGAGGCAAAGACTACGGAATGTTGCCATTGCGACGGTAAGCTCGGGTACTTAATCGAGCCAATACCGTAAAACCAGGCCCCAATGCGAGAGTCAATGAGTCACTCGCTTATAGTGACTTCGTTATGGAAGCGGGTGCGATAAAGAACGTACTCATCTTTGCAATGGAAACCAATTTGCAGAGACGCTTCATTGCCCAAGGTGCGGACAAGATTTTCACCACGCTCACTAACGAGTTCTCAAAAGCACCGAGAATCGTTACTTATGAGCATACATGTCGCTTCTTTGATGCGAAACTTCAGAAGGGCCAACCGATTAGCCCACACATTCTTCACATGATTGAGAATGTCGAGAAGCTGGAGGCACTTGATTGCAAAATCAGTGAGAGCATTGTCATTGACCGAATGCTTCATTCTCTTCATGATGGTTTTTCCCTTTTCCGGGCGAACTACTACATGAATGACTTGAAAAAGAGTCCTCATGAGCTACACTCCCTTCTCGTACAGACCGAGAAGGATATGAAATTGAGTGGGAGCATGAAGCAGGATGTTCTCACGATTTCCAACAAGGGTAAAGGTAAGGGGAAGGCTCATGGCGACCTAGCTGTAGGTAAGCCAAAGTTTTAAAAGCCAGGAAACGGTAAGAGTGCGCCTGGTGAGACTAGTGGCTCACAGGGCAAGGCAAAGAGCAAGGGCGGTGACATTGAGTGCCACCATTGTCACAAGACTGGACATTGGAGGAGGAACTGTCTCGTGTACCGTGAGGACATCAAAGCAGGCCGCGTCGTTCCTGTTGGTATGTCATCTTATATTCATATGATTGAGATTAACCATGCAAGTTTAGGAACTTGGGTACTTGATACTGGTTGTGGTTTCTCTCTGTGTAATCATATACGGGGCCTAAAGAACATCATACCTCTCGAAAAAGGTGATGTGGACTTGCGAGTCGGGAATGGAGCACGAGTTCTTTGTTGTCTCGAAGGGAACATATGTAATCCAACTCCCTAGTGGTTTTGAGTTATTTTTAAATAACTGTTACTATGTACCCAGTTTGTCTCAGAACATTATTTCTGTTTCCGTACTTGCTAAAGACGGTTTTGCATTTTCAATAAAGGATAATAGCTGTATTTTCTCTTTCAATGAAATGATTTATGGCAAAGCAGTTTCCATGAATGGAATTTACATCTTAGATCAAACCACGGAAGTATTACACATGAATAATAAGAAGTTAAAGGTTGGTGACAAAGATCAAACCTATCTATGGCATTGTCGAATGGGACACATAAATGAGAAACGTGTGAAGAAACTCGTCGATAATGGGACTATTCCCGCATCCGATTTTTCTACATATGGCACGTGTGAATCATGTCTCATTGTCAAGATGACTCGAATTTCCTTCAAAGGTGTTGGAATTCGCGCTAGTGACCTATTAGGACTCATACATACTGATGTTTGTGGACCTATGTCAATTATCGCTAGAGATGGCTATAGATATTTTATCACTTTCACGGACGATTTAAGTAGATACGGACATGTCTACTTAATGAAGCATAAAAGTGAGTCCTTTGAGAAATTCAAGGAATACCGAACAGTGGTACGAACCAATGGGTAGAAAGGTTAAAGCAATCCGTTCAGATCGGGGTGGCGAATATCTTTCAAATGAGTTTGATCAACACCTGAAAGACTGTGGAATCGTTTTGCAGTTAACTCCACCTGGAACACCTCAATTGAATGGTGTGTCCGAACGGAGAAATCGAACCTTACTTGATATGGTTCGATCCATGATGAGTCACACGGTAGTGCCTGATTCATTATGGGGTTTTGCTCTTTTGTCAGCTGCTCTTATACTTAACCGAAGTTCGACTAAAGCTATCGACAAGACTCCATATGAAATGTGGAAGGGAACGGTCCCTAACTTGTCCTTTATTCGGGTTTGGGGATGCGAGGCTTATGTCAAGTGGAGACACGAGAATAAGCTCGGCCCGCGATCGGTCAAGACATACTTTATAGGTTATCCAAAAGGAACATTTGGTCATTACTTCTATTCGCCTACCGAACATCGAGTTTTTGTTACGGCTAGTGCGACGTTCTTAGAGAAAGAATTTCTCGAGAACAAGACGAGTAATAGAACCTTCGAGCTGTCGGAGATTCCAGAACCAACAACCAAGGAACAGATGAGGAAGTTGTTCCTCCAACTGATGATATGGTTAATATTCCTGAGGAACCTAGGAGGTCGGGTAGAGTCTCTCATCCTCCGGACAGATACATTGGTATGGTCGAGGAGAATGACGTTTTACTCCTAGAGAGTAATGAACCCGCTACCTATAAAGGTGCTATGGCTCGAAGCCATGCAATCCGAGATGGACTCCATGTATGAGAATGACGTATGGGATCTAGTTGATTTACCTAATAAGGTAAAACCTCTACAGTGCAAATGGCTTTAAAAAATAAAGCGTTCGTAGAGACGCGCAACGTGATACCTATAAGGCACGACTAGTGGCAAAAGGTTTCACTCAAGTGCACGGATTGCATTATGATGAGATTTTTGCACCTGTAGTCATGTTACGTTCCATTCGGATAATCTTAGCGATTGCCGCTTTTCATGATTATGAAATTTGGCAAATGGATGTGAAAACTGCCTTCTTAAACGGTTATTTGGAGGAAGAGTTGTACATGGTGCAACCCGAAGGTTTCATAGATCCTGAACATCCTAAGAAAGTATGCATGCTTAAGCGTTCCATTTATGGACTTAAGCAAGCTTCTCGGAGTTGGAATCATCGTTTCGACCAGGTGATAAAAGAGTATGGTTTCACTCGATCGGTCGAAGAACCATGCTTATATATCAAGTCGAGTGGGAGCAAGATTGTATTCTTGATATTGTATGTCGATGACATACTCCTGATTGGGAATGACATTCCTCTCCTATCTTCGGTTAAAGAATGGTTGAAGAACCATTTCCAGATGAAAGATCTGGGTGAGGCACAACGCAATTTGGGAATCCGTATCTACTGAGATAGATCACGACGGACGTTATCACTTAGTCAGGAGTCTTATTTGGATAAGATTCTTGAGAAGTTCAGCATGACCAACTCCAAGAAAGGGAACCTTCCAATGACGATCGGGATGCGTTGAGCAAGTCTCGATCACCCACGACGCCCTGAAGGGATTGAGCGCATGAGTCGTGTTCCTTATGCATCTGCAATAGGATCGATCATGTATGCCATGATATGCACACGTCCAGACGTGGCATATGCATTGAGTATGACGAGTCGGTACCAAAAGACTCCAGGTGAAACACACTGGATAGCTGTTAAAAACATCCTCAAGTACCTACAGAGGACTAAGGATTGGGTATTGACTTATGGAGGCGATACTAAGCTATGCGCAATCGGTTACACAGATGCTAGCTTCCAAACGGATCGAGATGACTCAAAATCTCAGTCCGGGTTCGTCTTCACTCTTAATGGTGCTGCGGTAAGCTGGAAGAGTTCCAAACAGAGTGTTGTAGCAGATTCTACTACTGAATCCGAGTACTATGCCGCTTCGGAGGCAACAAAGGAAGCGATATGGATGCGTCAATTCTTACAAGGACTTACGGTAGTTCCTAGTTCGAATGACCCGATCACCATCTATTGTGACAATAAAGGTGCCATCTTCCAGGCTAAGGAGCCAAAGTCTAGCAACAAATCTAGACATGTACATCGGAAAGCTCACCTGATCCGTGATTATGTGGAGCAAGAGGAGATAGTGATAGATAAGATTGCGACGGATGATAACATCGCGGATCCTCTCACTAAACCGTTGAATTATGATAAGCATGTAGGGCACGTTATTTCCATGGGAATTAAACATGTTCCTGAGTTGTAGTACTTGATTATGGATTTGATACATTATCTTTTTCATATACTATTTATAACTTCATCGTTTTATTATAATATTTTGTTTTTCATATGGATTGTACTGACAACATTGAACGCCACAAAGTGAACTGAATTACATTATATTTGTTTGGTCCGTAATCGCCCATGTGAGCCGATAACTCCGGCTATTATATTGTGCAGTCGACTGATGGTGGGTTCAATGAGCCATAAGTCAAACTGTTGACTGATCGATCACAAATACGAGATTATAACGATACCTCGTAGGACAAATTTTTGTGACAACGTAATGGAGTCCTAAATGTTTAAAAACATTCGGTGTCAGGTCGTGGATAGGACATCCATTGTGTTCCTAGAGTCGATTCTTTTGACTATCGACTGTCTCTTGAGATTAAGGCAGTTTTTGGGTGACTTTGGTTTCTTTCTCACGGTCCGCCAGAATCGGGAGGCTAAGTAGATTTTTTTGGGTCATTTCATACTGTGCTTACATCTGCAGGATTCGAGTTGAGGAAAATATCCAACCCTTATCAGGTATAGTTATTTCTCAGGGCCACTCGAGGAGTTGTAACTGAAATGCATGGCCATGCTCGAATGTTGATTCGTTTATCAGTTAAGTTACTCTCTAGTCAGGGAAACCACTCTTGATGATGATCGCTTGTAAAATACGACCTTTGTGAATACGGATTTGCAAATTATTTTATATTGAGTGGGAGAAATTTTAGGATATGAGAATCAGTTATCGCACATACACTTGTGAGGACAAGTGGGAGTTTGTTGGAGCTTGTGTCCTCCACAAATTAATGTGATAACATTTGTAAATCTCTTACAAGTTCACAAGGGTATACTTCGTAATTTAATCAGTTGATTAACGATTACCTAATAACGGTTGGTGATACCCGTCGTGAGGTGTCAAAAATAAGATTTATAATTTACAACTACAACTATAGCTAGCGGCAGTCGGGTCGAACCACAGAGAGGCAGATGGAAATTCTAGTTGTCTAATTCTAGTCTAAGGTAACGGTAAAGTGGGGGGGTTTGATTTGAATTGGTCTACAGCTAAGAGTAAATAATAAACTAGAAAGACGGATTAAACAGATAAAGAAAGGGATTCTAGGATGGTCGGTTCACTACAGCTTCGGCAGCAGCATACTAAACAGGTCTAAATCGAACACAAGTGAGGCGGGAAACAAGAGGTCCTCTCGGTCCACTCTTAACAAATAGCATCTTTCGATCTCGCTATAGGTCCCTAATATCACTAATACTAACTCTCGTCCTGAAAAGTGACTAACGGTCTAAACTATACCTATCTTTCGATCTCAGCACAGTTTAGTCATCTTAATTGGTGATCAAATAACTTTCCCTATCTTTCGATCTAATGGGTCAGTCATAAATTAAGCATCTAACTGGTCGCATGCATTTGATTCGTTGAATACAGCATTAAAATCAATTAAAACGAAGGGTAACCTCACGAGGTCAGTCGATCGACCGAGAATGTCAGTCGATCGACTGACACGCGAATCAGGCTGTGTTCAATCTATTGCCGCCTATGCTATAACTCGCCTACATCCTAGCAAAAATAATCTAGCTACTCATGCTAAGGGTAAAAACAATAATAACGATGATGAAACTAGCTACTGAGTTCATGCTTGAACCGATAAAGTAAACAATTAACATAAACAATGAATTGGTTGCGGGAATCTAGCTAGCAATTATATACTAATGATGAAATAAAACAATTAACTGAAATCAGGGCAGATCAATACCGAATTTGCAGAGGAAAGATTAGGAATAAGAACCAAAGATCCAATGCTCAACAATAATCCAAACCCTAATTCCAAAACTAAATATTATTGTATGAAAACTTGAGTCTAAATCTAGATACCTAAGCTGAATGTTTTTGTTACGTTATATAGCAAGCATACGTAACTCTTATTTCCAAAACCTAAAACATAGTGGGCTTATGCTTCCTCAGTCTTTTAATTCTCGTCTGGAATAGCAGTTTGGTCGATCGACTGATCATGGTGGTCGATCGACTGGTCTTCAGTAAACAGTAGCTTCTGGAACCCGATGGTTGGTCGATCGACTAAGGTTGGTGGTCGATCGACTGCTTGAGCTGCTACTTGTCTTTTATAATCTCGTGGATTTGTCTTTTGGGCCTTGAATTGCGCACCAAGCTCGTTCCTCGGGTGAATACTTCACGTTATATGTGATGCAGGATACTCGGGGACGGATTTAGCTCGATTTTCGCTGGATTCTTCACATTTCTACAATAACGTACAAAAATACGGAAGTAGGGAGAAATGTAGCATAAACTACATGAATGAGCTCTGAAATGCGTGTAAAATGGGATGTAAAACATCATATAAAAAACACGCATCAAACTTCCCCAAACCAAACCCTTGCTTGTCCTCAAGCAAGAACTAGACTCGATCTAATGACCTAATGGAACGAGTTCAATCTCAGAGCGAATTGCAACATGTGAAGCCTAAACCAATTTAATGCTTTAACCAACAATCAATTAGCAATGCGAATCATGCAAACGAGTTATGGAGTCGTTAAAAACATGTTGAACCGTCAACTGTGGAAACTTATCAAATTGGACTCTCACGGGTCGCTCAAATCACTCAATAAGTACAGGTGAATATATGTAAGATAGAAAGAAGTAATTGTAATGACGCTCACCTAACTACGACCTATAAGGACATGCCTGCAATATAACATGAAAGCAATCTCTACAACCGTACATACGCATTCCAACCAACAAGAGACCATGACACATGCCGAGGTATGAATATGGAAATGTGAGGTATGGGTAAGAAGAGGCAAAACATTTATGGTAAAGTGGAGGTACAGGTGATCAAGCTAGTACCAAAACGGAACCGAATGGCAACATCCAACTTCTTGCTCATAATCAACAGAAACGGGGCTATAGCAAGCACAAAACTCACAATCTCCAAAATAGTAGTAATCAACCAACTCCTCAAAAGATATGAATAACACATGGGAGCAAAAATCGCCAAAAGATAAAGATTGAATTATGCGAATTTGATTTTTTTTCTCTTTCTCGAACCTCGGTCGATCGACCTATAAGGGCAGTCGATCGACTGCTTAAACAGTACATAACTCTTTTTTTCTTTTTTTCGAATCATTTTTTTCATCTCCTTTTTTTTCTTTTCTATTTCTTTCTTTCTTTCTTCATTTCTTTCTCTCTTTTTTCATTTTACAAGCATCACCTCAACAGAGCATATGCCACCAAAACAAGTAACAATCCCAAAAACTAAACTACTAGCTTGACAAGGCAGGCTAAATGTAGGATGTAGTAAATAGGACAAAAAGGATATTTTTGGCAGTGTGGAGCTTATGGGTAAAATAAGAAAAGGGAGACCTCTACCACATGTGTCAACTAACCACAGACCGAATGCGTACAGGTATTAAGAAGATCAAGTTCATATTTATGCACATTGATATGACATGTCTTATAAGGAGTACTACTCACATTCCTAAATAAACCGGTCATAGATGTCACCAGTTATAGGCTCTAAATCTCAGAATATATAAGTAGTTTGCCAATTTTCAAAGTCAAGTCTCAAGTTCAGCAAATAATTAACGAAAACTCGTAGATGTGCAATTACAATTCTACAAATAACATGTTAATCAAGCAAGGCTTAGGCAAAAACAGGTGCAAAATGCAATATCATCCTTGAAATACTACCGTTCCGACTCGACCTATATGCTAAAATAAACGTGCATTTTATGGAAATTTTTGAAATTTTTCAATTTTTTTGGAATTTTTGTATATATATGAGAAATGAAATAAACAATGCAAAACAAAATGTAAACGTGAATGCAAGCAAATGATATGCGACGCAAAACCCTTCCCCAAACCAAATCGCACAATGTCCCCATTGTGCAAAATCATATAATGAAAGAAGAGAAACGGGAATTTGCGAGAAAATGAAGTAAATAAGACATGAAGTGAAAATCGGGAACTCACAAGACTTTAAGCGCAGCAAAAAGAAAACCTCCCCAAACCAGCGTGAGCTAGGAGGTTTCAGTAGCCAGCAGTGCTACTAAAAGTTACCTGAAAAGACAAACAAAATCCACGCATAAAATCGAGAAGACAATTTGAAGCGGTAAAATTGTGTACAAATGAGAAAATAGAAGAAATAAATAATTGAACGGAAAATAAAGTGGAGTAGAAAACTCCCTTAAGTCCGCATATCGACCAAACACAGCCGGGGAAAGGTCGTGAATAGGTACAGCAGTGTCCTCGGTCGATCGACTAAGTACAGCAGTCGATCGACCAATGTGGCAGGAACAGTAGCTCCTGGAAAGTACAACTCAGTCGATCGATCAATGTGGCCAGTCGATCGACTGAAAATACTGTTGTACTCCTTATTTCTTCGTATTTGCTCAATAACTTGAGCAAATGAGATCTAACAACCTGCAAATGCACAATAATACGCGCCCAAAATTGCGCAAAACCCAAAATATAGTCTTAAACGTATAAAATCCTAAGCAAGCAAAATAAAATGCGAAGTTTTCGCGCACACAAAAGCAATAAAAAGTGTCTAACAAAAGTAAATAAAAAGAAGTTTATAGAGAGCTCGATCAACTAATAGTTGATCAAGAAACACCATGGTATGGCCCACTTCGTCGGCTTCTGGCTACTAGAGGTAGCCTCAATGGTGCTTATCTGAGCAGCTACACCCTTCTTAGCTTCCATGTCCGTATTGCTCAACGGATCAACCTTCTTATCATCTCCCCAGTCAAGGATCTCCTCGGGCTTGTCAGAATCCAAATCAGACTTTCTGGCTTTGACCGGCTCGTCATCAACTATCTCATCAATTCCATAGCTCAGGCAACCAAGACCTCCTCTTTGAATGATAGGCTTCTTTACAGCTGGAACAACTTGCAACACTTCCTTCCCCAAACCAGCTCCTGCAACATCTAAAACAACAGATTCTTCCTCCTTTTTGCTCCCAGTCTGGGGCGGAGGGGTTATCACAGAAGTAGTAATAGAGATAGGCAATTCAGGAAGCACAAAGTACGATTTCTTTTCAGAAACCGTGTTACAAGTCACAGGCCACATGGGGTCCTTTTTCTTAGCAGGTTGGGCAAAAACAATAGAATGCTTTCCCACTTTGAAAGTCAAGGTTCCTAGACCGACATCTATGACTGCACCAGCAGTGTGCAGAAATGGCCTACCCAAAATAATGGGTATATGAGCATCCTCAGGCATGTCAAGTACAACAAAGTCGACGGGGAAAAAGAACTTCCCTATTTGGACACGGATGTCCTCTAAGACCCCTATTGGCTGGACCGCAGATCGGTCGGCCATCTGAACTGTCATGTCTGTCACTACGAACCTAGTCAATTTAAGCTTCCTAGCTAGACTCAAAGGCATGACGCTTATACTAGCTCCTAGGTCACATAATGCCTTCTCAATAGAGAAGGTACCTATATTGCAAGGAACAGAAAAGCTACCCGGGTCCTCTAGCTTATGGGGTGCAGTGTGAGACAAGTAAGAGCATGACTCTTTAGTTAAAGCGACAGTGTGAACATGTTCAAGCGACTTTTTCTTTGACAGGAGTTGTTTCATAAATTTAGTGTAGGCAGGCACCTGATTGACCAACTCAAGGAAGGGTACTTGTACATTCAAGCTACGAATAACTTTTTCAAATTTACTGAAAGATACCTGTTCCTTTGTTGGCACTAGTCTCTCCGGATATGGGGCTGTAAGAAGTACCTTAGCCCTCTCTTCTAAGTTGCGTATGCCGGAATCCGTGGACTTAGGCTAGAAGTCCTCTGCTTTCTCCTTGTTAAAGCTCGAATCCTCCTCAGACCGTCTCAAATGTGAGCCATTGACCGGCATCGGATCGAACTTCGGAGTTGGGACGAACCCATCAGCACTCGGGTCTGGCCCTAATACTTTCGGAGCTGTCGTACCCCGAAACAAATATTCCCCCAAGTTGTCGGGCATCGGAGGACGAACAATCTCGCTATCAGCAGTAATCTTGGTCGATCGACCACTCTCCTCAGTCGATCGACCAAGGTGCACAGTTCCAGAAGCTGCTGTAACCCGCATATCAGTCGATCGACCGGGTGGATCAGTCGATCGACTGATATACCTGGTAGACGCCTTTTTCTTTGAATTATTCGTTTCAGCTTTCTTTTGACTCGCATCCGCCTCATTCTTTTCAACAGCATCCTCGACCATGGCAGGCCCCTCCACGGTGGACCCACTCCTCAATGTGATGGCGTTTAAGGTCTCCTTTTGGTCGGTTTGAGTCGGCAAGTGTCCCGGAGCTCGAGAGGTACTCTTACTAGTCAATTGAGCAATTTGGCTCTCTAGTAGCTTCATCCCGGCCTCTCGTGCTTGGGACTCCTTCAGCAACAAGTTTTTGAACTCAGCAAAATCAGAACTGTGAGATTGTTGTTTCTTTGCCTGCGGCACATAAGGAGGTTTCTGATATTGTTGTTGCTTTTGATGAGGGGGCACATAAGGTTGCTGCTGCGGAGGTGGAGTTGGATTTAGGACATTCTGGCTACTCCACCTCAGGTTGGGATGAACATTGGGCTCATAGTAGGTGTTTGTCTGCCTATAATGTTGAAAGGCAGCACAAGACTCAAAAGGACGTAAAATTCGTTTTACGGCCGTCATATGCGATTCTTAGGGAGATGTTTGATATCACGCACAAACGCATACGCTAAACATAATATCGGGTCTACTTGCGGTCAAATATAACAGTGACCTAATGATCCCACGGTAAGTAGTTTCATCAACTGATTTACCGTCTTCATCTAATATCAATTTCTTATCTGCAACCATCGGTGTAGGCATGGCATGAGAATTTTCCATTCCAAACTTACGAATCAATTCCTTGATATATTTTTGTTGATGGATTTTAATGCCTTCATCAGTTTGTTGTATTTGCAGTCCTAAGAAGAATTTCAATTCTCCCATCATACTCATTTCGAACTCGGAAGTCATTAATTCAGAGAAATATTTGCATAGGCTTCGGTTGGTCGATCCAAAGATGATGTCATCAACGTAGATTTGAACAACGAAAAGGTCAGAACCCTCAGATTTTAGAAATAGGGTTTTATCAACTGATCCTCTATTGAATCCACTGTCAAGTAGAAACTTAGGTAATCTGTCGTACCATGTCCTAGGTGCTTGTTTCAATCCATATAAAACTTTATCTAACTTGAAGACGTGATCTTCAAATTTGCTATTTTTAAATCCAGGGGATTGTTCAACGAAGACTTCCTCCTGTAGATATCCATTTAGAAATGTTGTCTTGACATCCATCTGGAAGAGCTTCATTCCCTTATGTGCTGCGAATGCTATCAGAAGTCTAATAGCTTCAAGACGAGCAACAGGTGCGAAAGTCTCGTCATAATCTATTCCTTCTTGTTGATTATAACCTTGGACCACCAATCTTGCTTTATTTCTATTAATGACTCCGGCATCATCCAGTTTGTTCCTATAGACCCACCTAGTTCCAATGACAGATCGATCCTTTAGTCTAGGAACTAAGTGCCAAACTTTGTTTCGTTCGAACTTTTGTAGCTCTTCTTGCATAGCTATAATCCAATCTGATTCTACAAGAGCTTCATTGATATTTGTTGGCTCAATCATAGATAGAAAAGAGTAGAAAGAGCAGAAGTTATTCAAGGAACGTCTAGTTTGAACACCCTTCTTAATATTCCCTAGAATATTGTCCATGGGGTGTGAACTCTTGTATTTCCACTTTGTTGAAGTACTTGGTTCTTCATCGTTATTTGAGCTTGACCCAACTTCATTTGGCTCGGAATTAGAGGAAGTTTCCCCTGAATCCAATCCGGGTGTTGTATTAGAGTCGTTTATAACATCGGACTCTACGCCTTGATTTGGATCCAATGTTATAGTAACATCACCTATAACATTAGTTTGGGAGTCCTTATTTTGAGTCAATGTTATACTATAACTTTGGTTTAATTATTTTTATCTTTTAAGGAACGACCAAGTTCATCACTTGTTCCCTCAATCACATTGTCCTCCAATTCTAATTCTGGGGGATCGTCTCTTGAGAGACGGAAGTCGGGTTCATCCAAGTCTTCTTCCTCATCTTGTAAGGGCTTATCAAACACGTTATCCTCATCAAAGATAACGTGGACACTTTCTTAAATACAAAGAGTTCTCTTATTGAAGACTTTGTAAGCCTTGCTATGATCTAAGTATCCTATGAAAATCGCCTCATCACTCCTAGGGTCGAATTTACTTAACCGGTTTTTACCGTTATTGTGAACAAAGAATTTACTCCCAAAGCAACGAAGATGGGAGATATTAGGTTTTCGACCTCTAAGGAGTTCGTAGGAGGTTTTCTTAAGAATAGGTCGAATCATAGCACGATTATGAATATAGCAAGAAGTACTAATGGCTTCAGCCCAAAAGTTACGAGGTAAACCACTACACAAAAGCATTGTACGAGCCATATCTTCTAAAGTTCTATTCATACGTTCAACGACACCGTTTTGTTGAGGAGTTTGGTGCAGAAAAGTTATGCCCTACACCATTAACTCTACAATATTCTATGAAGGCTTGATTGTTAAACTCGGTGCCACGATGCGTATGAATAGATACAAGATTAGTCTTATATTTGTTTTGAACACGTTTCATAAGACAATCAAATTCATCAAACGTTTCGTCTTTTGAATGAAGAAAGATAGGCCATACATACCTTGAGTAATCATCTACAAGAACAAAGACGTACCTGGATCCTCCTCTACTCCTTACCTTCATTGGTCCACATAAATCCATGTGTACTAATTCCAAGGCTTGATCTGTGCTTACTAATCTTTTCGGTTTGAACGATGATCTTACTTGTTTGCACCGTGCACACGTGTCACACATCTTTTCTTGGTCGAACTTGATCTTAGGTAACCCTTCAACCAAGTCCCACTTTTTGATCTTGTTCAAGGTAAGTGAGCTAATGTGACCGAACCGTTTATGCCATAAACAAGGATCATCAAGTGTAAAATTCATGCATGAGAAAGAGTTAGTAGGCACAACATTTAAATCTACCATATAGACATTTCTTTTCCTGTGGCCTTCTAGAATAACATTGCTAGTTCCTTCAATAATAATGCGACAACTATCACTATGGAAGACGACTTTGTTACCTTTGTCGCACAGTTGAGATATGCTTAGCAAGTTATGTTTTAGACCGTCCGCGAGATAAACATCACTGATCGCGTGAGATTTAGTAATTCCAATTTTGCCAACGCCGATTACTTTTCCCTTTTTGTTGTCCCCGAACGTGACTTTTCCTCCGTTGAAGGGCTTGAGTGAAAGAAATAGATTCTTATCTCCGGTCATGTGTCTTGAACATCCACTGTCAAGATACTATTGATTGTTTTCTTTCACTACTTCCTGCGGAAAGGATTAGATACAGTTCTTAGGTACCCAAGCTAAGTTGGGTCCCTTATGATTAGTTACTCTATATACTAAATCTTTTCGAACCCAAACTTGTCTAATAACCGTTTTTTATAACCCTTGGGTTATTTTGCTTGGGAGGAGTTCTAGGTTTAGGGTTTTCTCTTGGTCTAGAAATTTCTCTAGGTCTATCATGACTGTTTCCCTTGTGAACAGGTTTACTAGGTTTAGGTCGACAAGGGTTTTGTGAAGTGCTAGGTTTCTTGGTGTAGTCGAAGGCCATGTCATAGAACCAAAGAAATTTATTGTTCCTTTCTTCTTTAGGTTCATTTATGGGGGTTTCATCATCCTTGACAACTGTGTCGACATTTTTATCATAGTCAGCATTTTTTTCGTATATCATGAGCCTTTTGACACAATTGTTTTGGATGTGACCCGTATGACCACAGTAATTTCAAATCATATATTCAGGAAGATCGGCATACTTCCTTTTTCTGAAATCAAAATCCGAAGGTGTTGATTTGCATTTAGCGTGATCTCTACGTCTGTAGCACTCATGTCCTAACCTCATCTTCATATTATTGTCAGATTGTTCGGTTAGGAAGTTTAGGACTTTTGTGCTACCCTCCCACTTACCATGTACCTTCCTAGCATGGAAGAGTAGATCCTTTAGGGTTTTAATCTCTTCTTGACATTTCGTGTGATCTACATCATTATCTTTCTTAAAGTTATCACGAAAGTCTTGGGAATCGTTTGTTAAGAATAAATACAACATCAGAATGTTGTTTCTTAACATTGATCATATCGGTCTTAGATTTCTTTAATTGCTTTGAGAGGGAATCTATCTCTTTCTTTTGATCTAAGATCACTGCTTCATCAGATGTGATCCTAGTTTCCAAAAGTTCTTTGGCATTTCTAAGTTCTAAAGTTATAGCTTCATTAGCTATAACTTTGGCTTGAAGATGCTTGATATTAAGCTTTAGGTCTGAAGTTATAGCTTCATTAGCTATAACTTTGGACTCTAATTCCTTCTTTTCAGCCATAGTAGAATCTAACGTTGTTGCTTTCTCAGCTATCATCTTAGATTTTAACTTCTTAGCTTTGGCCTTCAGAGTATGATTCTCTTCTGTAATTTCGAGAATCTGTTCCTTTAGATCTTTTAGCTCCAAGTCCTGTTCGTGACACTTATCGAGAGATTGTTCAAAGAATTCAATTAAAGCACTTTTAGACAATTTCTTAACGCGTTTTTTAAGCTCAAGATAACTTATCTCTTCATCGTCATCTTCGTCTGATTCTCCAAGAAAGCAATAGTTTGAGTGTGAGTTTGTGCTTTCATCGTCGCTGTTGGAGATTAGTTCAAGACTAACACTGCTGAGACAAAGGTTGGCTACTTCGTCATCTTCAGATCCCTCGTCATCTTCTGAATTAAGGTCTCCTCAACACGAAGCCATCATTACCTGTTTGAATTCTCTCTTTGTCTTCTCGCGTTTTATCTTGTCCTTGCTCTTCTCCCATGTTGGACAATCCTTGATCATATGATCAGATTCTCCACACTTGAAGCAACCTCTGTTTGCGAAAGATGACCTTGATTCTGTAACCTTTTTGTTGGATGACTTGTTGTTGTTGTTATAGAATGATTTTGTTTGTTTGTTTCGAAATATTTTATTTTTGAAGCGGCGTGCAAACAAAACAGTCTTATTCTCTAATTCAGAGTCAACTTCTCCACTCTTCAAGGCCATACTCTTATTTCGGCTTGGTTTAGCGTCATCTTTGTTAAGAGTAATTTTATGGGCCATGAGAGCACCGATGAGTTCTTGATAGGATAGGTTTCAAGATCTCGTGATTTCTCCATTGCAGTGACTTTAACACACCACTTCTTAGTCAGGCTCCTAAGAATCTTTCTAGAAATGTCCTCAGTACTGAATTTCCTACCTAGGTTTTTCAGTTCGTTTATGATGCTTGAAAACCTTGCGGACATACTATCTAAGGACTCATTAGGTTCCATAATGAATAGCACATATTTTTGCATAAGCAAATATATTCGGTGCTTCCTAACAATGGAAGTACCATCATAAGCTAGTTCAAGCCCATCCCATATCTCCTTGGCCGTTGAACACGAAGAAAAGCGATCGAACTCTGTAGAAGTCATGCCGTTTTGTAAGGGACTTATTGCTTTGGAGTTCTTTTCGGCCTTTTTATAGTCGGCCTCGATATAGTCTTCTTCTTTCTTTTCATAGGTAGTGCCTTCTTCGGATGCTACAAGAATTTTGTGCGGTCCATTTTGGATAATCCTCCAGCACTCCCAATCGTGACCTTTAACATAGTGAGTCATCATGTTTTTCCACAATCCATAATTCTTCCCATCAAAGACGGGACACTTGAGATATTTGGAATCCATTTATCGCGTGATAGGCAGCGAAATATAAAATGATAAGATAATAAAAACAAGATAGATCAGCCTCTTTACGGTTAGGCAATCAAGAACACGAGGCTCTGATACCAATTGAAGAGTCTATTGATCCTAAATACTCAAGAAGGGGGGTGAATTAAGGATTTAAAACTTTTGAAAGCTTTTTCGATTATGTGTATATAATTGATTATTTAAAGTTTATTGATCAAACTTTAACTAATCAACTAATGAATGTAAAACAAAATAAACAAATGAACCAAAGAGAGGAGACACACGGTTTTTGAAGTGGTTCAGTTTCACAAGTCGAAACCTACGTCCACTATTCTCGATTAATAAATTTAGTACCTTTCTACGGATTACAAATTTACTAACCCAACTCGTACAACTAACTCTAGCTGTAACTCAATGAGTACCGTTAAATACTCGAGTGACTAACTTACGCTAATAAGAAAGCACTAATGATTCTACTAAAAGTTCACGTTAATGAACGAGTAAGAAATCAAACAAGCACTATTATCTTATAATGATAACTTAACAAATGAATATACGAGTTTAAAACACACGACCTTTCAAAAATAACAAAACGGTTTTCTGCTTTGAAACACGCGAATTTGCTTTGTAAAAATAAGATCAATTTTTATGCTTAAGGTCTCTATTTTTAATGTTGCAAAGAGCAAAGTATTTATAGGAAGGAAAGAGCAAGGCAATTCGGTTCTGAGAAACCCTAATGGCCGAAAATAGGAGATATGTTAACAAATCATATCTTCTATTATTTCTTTCCTAAAAGTCTAAAAGATAATAAAGAATATTCCAAAAGATAGAATATAATCTATTCAATTATTATCTTTACTGTAAATTCTAAGATATGATAAGATTTTCGATAACAAGAATATCTTTTATCATAAACAAATATATTAAGTAAGATATACAAGATATGTAAAGATATTCCTTACAAAATAAAATCTTTACCAAATATACCTTAGGTTACACGAGATGTCATGGCTCATATGCCTCGTGACTCGTGCAAACTCTAGCTTAATATATGGGTTAGAATTTAGGTTTTAAGAGTAGCTTTGTTGAAACCATAATTAGTACCATGGTCCAACTCAAAAGTTGACCCAAAACACTTACTAGTCAAGTTCAACATAAAACCAAACTCCGCACTAAACCGGGCTTTATTAAGTAAATACTTTTATCAAGACATTTAAAATAAACTTTAAACAATTTTTAAAACAATTTTAAAACATTATATGTCGTGTATAATAAACTCAACATCTCAATGTTATAGTAGAAGAACTATAACATTGAGCTCTTTTACTAGCAATGTTATAGCTGCAAAGCTATAACTTTACCAACTCAAGAAACTCATTCTTGGTTACCATTACAAGATAATCACCTATACTATTCTAATCTTCAGGGAGATCTCTTCGAGTATAGGCTACGTCATCATCCAAGCTTGCTTAATCTTTAGACGGACTTCGTCTTCACATAAATCTTGAATGAATCTTCACATCGTTTGATCTTGAATTGAGGTTTGACTATTGTATACTTCTATTACAATTTCCTTTGTGCTTGTATTAGATAAGTCGAATCTAAAAGACTTAGACAAACGATTACGCGCAACAAGTATATAAATTATAAAGTACCTTGACATCATCAAAACATAAACATATAAACTATATGGTTCAACAACCACCATTAAGCTAATTTGCTATCATGGTCATACATAGAGCTTAGGACTGAGTCAGTATTGGGTCATGGGGTAGAGTCAGGTTTGGGTTAGGAACCTGGGACAAATAAGGTGGTTATCAATTGTCGGTTTAAACTCAAGACGGTTTAGTTTGATTCGGAGAACCCTGTTTTTGATTCTATTGGGTCGGATTTCAAGTGACTCAGTTTAGGTAAGCTTTTTCCAACTTTAGTCTAGTGGAGGGTGGAAGGATAGGTGAGCAAGAAACTATTATCCTTATATAGGATAAGTGAATAATGCATAATAATAAAGCTTAAAAGAACCAGAAATGAAAATACGTGTAGTGAATTGAGTTAAGAAAATGTCAAAGTTGCTCCATTAAAGAAAAAATAGTTATCAACACAATTTTTCTTTTTTACCCTCCACAATCTCTATTTTTCTACTATTTATCGGGATTAAGAGAGTATTTTCTGCTCGATGTCATTTCAGTATTAGAAAACAATTCTTATACCCTACACGGCTACACCCATGTGTAGGGTACTCCCTACCCCCACTGTTAAAAAAAAACTAAAACAAAAATTAACATATAAAACCACCCACTATTAAGTAGTTATAAGTTTATTATTAGCATAAACTTATCTTCCTCCTATTTCAAACCTAAATTTTCCCTATTTACCAAAAATATTATGCATAAAATTTCATTTTCAATCCAACTTGTTAGTTTTGTATTTTTTTTTTGGTGGGATGTAAGAACTTCTCATTAAGCACAATAAACTATTACATACTATATAGCAGTTTTGAAGATCAAAGACACAATTACAAAAGAGTACAAGTTGGTAATTGAGTTGATCTAATTCATCTCCTGAGCATGTTTTGCAGAATCCATTTTCAACCTCATTTGGCTTCTAATCAGCCTGATAATATGAACGATTAAAACTGATGGCCTCTACAACACTTCTTCTATTCTGGCTGTGTTACGCTGCTGCCACACAGAATAATAAACAGCCATTATAGCAACAAGACACACATTCTTCTTGTATGATGACGATTTCCTTCTGCCTATTCATACTATACCATTATCAATTGGAACTGCAATATACAAATACAAGCATACTCCTTCCAAGACAAGTTTGGTATACCCGCACTGCTGAAACAAATGGCAGATATCCTCTTTCCCTGTACCACAGATACAAAAATCTTCATTATCACTCACTCCATACCTGAATAATTTTACTTTTACATTTAAGGCATTCCTGAGCATAAGCCAGCAGAAAAAACTGTGTTTAGGCAAGTACCAGCTCTTCTAGATTAACCTTTTCCATCCTACCTTCTGTTCCTTATGTCTCAACAATTCATAACCTGAACTGACAGTGTAACCCTTCAGATTAGCAAGCCAACATCCATTTGTGTGCCCAGAATTAAAAGTATCTTTAATCATACAGATGGTCTTCCGGTTCCTACTCATGTGAGCCTTAGGAACATAAGTAGACCAAGCATCACCTTTCAGATAAATCTGGTTAATCCATTTAACCCACAAACTGTCTGGCTTGTTGTAAATCCACCACACTAATTTCCCCATTGTAGCATTATTCAGGTAAGAATATATTTGATACCTAGCCCGCCTTCATTTTAGGGGGTACAGACCTGATCCGAACTGACCAAAGGGGTTCTCAAATAGGTACTTATTCTATCCCAGAGGTAATTCCTACAAATGCTATCAATATTCCACATGACACCTTTGAGAATTAGAAAAATATTAGCCCAGTAAGTATAAAGTGATGTAAGCACGACTTTGACCATCACCATGTTGGAGCCGGTGTCCTCCAGTTAGTGCGGATAACGTTATTGCACGTACACTTGTACGGACAAGTGGGAGCTTGTTGGGGCTGGTGTCCTCCACAGTTAGTGCAATGACATATAAATCTCTAAAAGGATCAAAGGGTATACTTTTGTTTTATTATCAGTTGGTCCATGTTTATCAATAACGATTGGCTTGCTAGATAAGTTTGACGTTATTGTCATACAGATGGCGGTGATCAACTGGTCCCTAAAAGTCACACCTATAGGATACGTTTGAGAGATGTGACGGTATGAAAATATAGTCATGTTGATGCCTTATATGACTAAGCGGTTAGTCGGAGTTATTGACTAATAATTAGTCAAACGCGATGTTGAGATAATTATTTAATACGGATTAAATAATACTGGCTAAGGTGAATTAAGCGGTTAATTCGTAAATTGAATATAAACGGTTATATTTAATTAATGTATATTGAATTAATTAATTATACAATATTCTCATTGTCGGACAAGTATTAATGTGTCGACTGATTCATGTTACTAGTCGATATTTTAATATCCGATAACGGATGACGATTTATAATTAAAACCCGTCATATACATTTAGCAAAACGAGTCGGACCACGAGTTAAATAAGGAGAAAGTGGAAAGCCCACTCCCTCCCTTAGTAACCGGTCGGTCGACCGAGTAGAACAAAAGGAGAGACCTTCTCTCCTTTTGACCTAATCCTTCTCAGTTGAAGAAAAATTAGGGTTTTGGAGTCTTTTTCTCTGAAATTCTAGATCTCACATCAGAAAACTCACAAAAGCTCTCTCAATATTGCAAGGCAATCAGAGAGCAATTTCTAGCACAAGGGGCATAGTCTCAGACGATCTTGGGTGCAACGATTAGAAGGAAATCTGCGTTGATTTCTGTTCTTAGGCCGATTTACACAGGACCCGAGGTTGATTCTTATTCTTTTATCGTTTCTCTTGTTTTTCGTTTATGACCATTAATCACATGATAAATTACGTTATAGTCCTTAGTTTTAAGGGGTGTTATACGGATATTTCCCCTCAATTGGTATCAGAGCGAGGCCACGTAAATTTTTCATCGTGATTTTCGTAAAATGATTTGAATCGATAATTTTGCCTTGAAAACCGTGACATGTTGTTCACGTCTGATTTTCTGTGCTGTTGCAAACAGTCGATCGACCCATCTGATCAGTCGATCGATGACTGTAGTGTCTCGATCGATTGGTTTTGTTTTCGTTTTGTTTTTGCATATTGTTATTATAAACGGTCATTATAGCAATATGTTAAGGTTTTGTCAATTGTAGATTTAATTTAATACGGATTAGGTCAAAATTGCAATTGGTTTTATTTTGTCAAATCGATTTCACGAGGGTTGTAATGTTTCAGAATTGTTTTGCTCTCGGTCGAGCGTAATACTACTCGATCGAGAGCTATTCTGTGTTGTTTTACTCGATCGAGTACTCGCAGTACTTGATCGACTTTTTTTTAAAAAACCCTAGTTGTTCGATCGAGTGGAAAAGTGTTTTGGCAGGGCTGAAAAATTATTTTTCCGAGTTTTAATTTTTCTTTTGGCCATAAAATGTACATTATACGGATTATGTACACTCGCTTGATTGTGAAACGGTTCACACACGTACCATTTAGTTATTTTAAAGCGGTTTAAAGTAACGGATTGTAATGGATTAAAATTAAGTTGATAAAAGCGGTTTTGTCACATAATTTTAATCGTTAAAAGGTGGTTTGGATAAATTTAACATAATTACGGAATTATGTCACGAATAAATTTTGTTTTAGTTGATGCATCTTTTATTTATCGTTACTTTTGAATGCCATGAATGTTTTTATTACGTATTTAATTTTACAAACGGTTGTAACTTAGTGTGGCCTTAGTAGAACGTGTTACCGTAATGATGGAATACGGTCTTGGTTGTATTTTGAGATCTCGCATCTCCGTTTTGGATTTTTCCTTGTAATTACAGTTTTAATTTAGAATGTAAATAGGTTTATATTTTGTAAATTTTAAATTGTAATTTTGAGAAGACCAAAGATGGAGATCGGATGCTCACTCCCGCTGCATGAACCAAGATGGAACATCAAGACAAGTTTCTCGGATCCAACGGTGGATTCCAAAGTTGTATTATGTTAACTTTGCTAGGATAGGCCACACTAGGACTTTTATTTACGTTTTGCATTTTTTTTATGTTTTTCATCGTAACGATAGTTTGCATCATATTCCGCCTAAAACCAAACCACCTAATATTTGCATGAAAACTGACTCATATAGAGGTTACGCGTTAGTTTTCTATGACATACAGAGGCACACGGTCTTAATAAGCCATCACCTAAGTTAATTCATTCACGTAATGCTAGATTTTCGTTCACTTAAAATGAATTAAAACTAAGTTGATGGGATCTTCCTCGTACAAGCAAAAATTGAGAATAGTCTTTATAGGTCAAACTCCAATGAATCCCTTCTTCGTCGGTAGGCATAATATGACCCCTTCTACGTCGGGTAAGTTGGAACTGATTGACCTATTTTATCTCAACACTATGATCACTCGTACGATCCTGTGATTATGGTGGACTAAATATGGGATTTACGGAAATCTATCGACCAAGAGTTCTAACGGTAGAACTAGCCAAACAGTTGGCTTATCAATTTACGGAAATTGAGTCTTGGGATCATTTGTATAATTCTTGAGGTAGATCGATTATACAAGTGCAATGAGTCTACACGTTAAAATGAATTTTAAATAGACTTAAATCACCTCGATGAGTTGCTTATTACGTTTTGTTTTTCCTTTTTTTTCAGTGTAGAACACGATCATTCAAACTGCTAATAACAAAATGGTTGGCCGTACGGACGACCCAATGCCAAGTGCCACATTGGACCGTGAGTCCTGGCTTCGGATCTTCATGAATCAGATGAATCAGTCTACTCGACTGAAGAATGATGGATCAAACTTCGCGGACTGGGAGGCGGCATTACGGAATGCTGCCATTGCCGACGGGAAGCTCAAATATCTGATAGAGCCCATCCCGCCAAACCCAGGCCCCACGGCTGGAGCTAACGAGATCGCCACGTATAGCGATTTCGTCATGGAAGCGGGTGCGATAAAGAACGTACTCATTTTTGCAATGGAATCCAATTTGCAGAAACGCTTCATAGCCTAAGGTGCAAACAAGATTTTCACCACGCTCACTAAGGAATTCTCGAAAGCACCGAGAATCGTGACCTATGAGCATACTTGTCGCTTCTTTGAGGCGAAACTCCAGAAGGGCCAACCGATTAGCCCACACATTCTCAGCATGATTGAGAATGTCGAGAAACTGGAGGCACTTAATTGTAAGATCAGCGAGAACATCGTGATTGACCGCATGCTTCATTCACTCCACGATGGTTTTGCGCTCTTTAGAGCCAATTACTATATGAATGATTTGAAGAAAAGTCCTCATGCACTACACTCCCTTCTCGTACAGACCGAGAAGGACATGAAGTTTAGTGGGAGCCTGAAACAGGATGTTCTAGTTGTGTCAAACAAGGGCAAGGGTAAGGGCAAATATCAGGCAGACCTAGCAGTAGGTAAGCCGAAGTTTAAGAAGTCGGGATCAGGTAAGAGTGGGCCTGGTGAGTCGAGCACCTCACTAGGCGCGACAAAGAGCAAGGACGGTAACATGGAATGCCATCATTGCCACAAGACTGAGCATTGGAGGCGTACATGTTCCGTATACCGTGAGGATATAAAAGCAGGTCGCGTTACTCCTGTTGGTATGTCTACTTCTTCTTCTTTTATTCATATGATTGAGATTAACCACGCAAGTTACGGAACTTAGGTACTAGATACTGGTTGTGGTTCTCATCTGTGCAATCATGTGCAGGGGCTCCGAAACATCGAACCCCTCGTAAAGGGTGAGGTGGACCTGCGTGTCGGGAATGGAGCACGAGTGGCTGCCGTCTCGAGGGGAACATATGTGATCCAGCTTCCTAGCGGATTTGAGTTATTTTTATATAACTGCTATTATATACCCAGTTTATCTAAAAACATTATTTTAGTTTCTGCACTTGACAAACTTGGTTTTTTATTTGTAATAGAGAATAATAGCTGTGTTTTCTCGTTACACGGTATGATTTATGGCAAGGCAGTCTCCATGAATGGAATTTATGTTTTAGATCAGACCACCGAAATATTGCACGTAATGAATAAGAAGTTAAAGGTTGGTGACAAAGATCAAACTTATCTATAGCACTGCCGTATGGGACACATTAATGAGAAACGCGTTAAACATCTCATACAGAATGGAGCTATCTCGGCCTTTGATTTTAAATCATTTGGCACGTGTGAATCATGTCTCATTGGTAAGATGACTCGAATTTCCTTCAAAGGTGTTGGAATGCGGCACGACCTATTAGGACTCATACATACGGATGTGTGTGGACCTATGTCAATCACCGCACGAGAAGGCTATAGGTATTTCATCACTTTCACGGACGATTTAAGTAGATATGGCTATGTCTACTTAATAAAGCATAAAAGTGAGTCCTTTGAGAAATTCAAAGAATACCAGAATCGGGTACAGAACCAACTGGGTAGAAATATTAAAACACTATGATCAGACCGTGGTGGCGAGTATATTTCACACGAGTTTGATCAACACCTTAAGGACTGTGGGATTGTCTTACAGTTAACTCCACCTAGAACACCTCAGTTGAATGGTGTGTCCGAACGGAGAAATCGAACACTACTTGATATGGTTCGATCCATGATGAGTCACACCGTATTGCCTGATTCATTGTGGGGTTATGCTCTTCTGTCAGTTGCTCTAATACTTAACCGAAGTCCGTCTAAAGCTGTTGACAAGACTCCATATGAACTATGGAAAGGAACGGTCCCCAACTTGTCCTTTATACGGGTTTGGGGCTGCGAGGCTTATGTCAAGTGGAGACACGAGGATAAGCTCGGCCCGCGATCGGTCAAGACATACTTTATAGGTTATCCTAAAGGAACATTTGGTCATTACTTCTATTCGCCAACCGAACAACGTGTATTTGTTGCGGCTAGTGCGACATTCTTAGAGAAGGAGTTTTTCGAGAACGCGAAGAGTAATAGAACCTTCGAACTGTCGGAGATTCCAGAACCAAATGCCGAGCAACCATTGGAGGAACCAGTTCCTTCAATCCTGGCTGCGGTTAGTATTCCTGAGGAACCTAGGAGGTCGGGTAGAGTCTCTATTCCTCCGGACAGATACATTGGTATGGTCGAGGAACATGACATAGATGACATTCTGCTCTTAACGAGTAGTGAACCCGCAACCTATAAAGGTGCCATGACTAGTTCCGACTCAAAGCTATGGCTTGAGGCCATGCAATCCGAGATGGACTCAATGTATGAGAACAACGTATGGGATCTTGTTGACTTACCTGCTAAGGTTCGTCCCCTTCAATGCAAATGGCTTTACAAGATAAAGCATTCTGTGGAAGGTCAACAAGATATCTATAAAGCACGACTAGTTGCTAAAGGTTTCACTCAAGTGCCAGGTTTGCACTACGATGAAATTTTTGCACCCGTAGTCATCTTTGCGTTCCATTCGGATTATCTTAGCGATTGCCGCTTTTCATGACTATGAAATTTGGCGGATGGATGTGAAAACCGCCTTCTTAAACGGTTATTTGGAGGAAGAGTTGTACATGGTACAACCCGAAGGTTTCATCGATCCTGAACATCCTAAGAAAGTGTGCAAGCTTAAGCGTTCCATTTATGGACTTAAGCAAGCTTCTCGGAGTTGGAATCATCGTTTCGACCAAGTGCTAAAAGAGAATGGATTTACTCGATCGGTCGAGGAACCATGTCTATATATCAAGTCGAGTGGGAGCAAGATTGTCTTCCTAATATTGTATGTTGATGACATACTCCTGATTGGGAATGACATACCTCTCTTAACTTCGGTAAAAGTATGGTTGAAGAACCATTTCCAGATGAAAGATCTGGGTGAGGCACAAAGAATTTTGGGCATCCGTATCTATCGAGATAGATCACGTCGGATGTTATCTCTCATCAGAGTCTTATATAGACAAGATTCTAGAGAGATTCAAAGCATGACTAACTCCAAAAGGGGTTTCTTCCTATGGCTCCAGGGGTGCATTTGAGCAAGTCTCGTGCACCAGACAGGAAGAGATAGAGCGCATGACCCGGATTCCTTATGCTTCGGCTATAGGATCAATCATGTATGCCATGATATGCACACGTCTGGATGTGACATATGCATTGAGTATGACGAGTCGATTCCAACAGCATCCAGGTGAATCACATTGGATGGCTGTCAAGAACATTCTTAAGTACCTACGGAGGACTAAAGATTGGGCATTGACTTATGGAGGCGATCAAAAGCTATGCGCAACCGATTACGCAGATGCTAGCTTCCAAACGGATCGAGATGACTCGAAATCTCAGTCTGGATTCGTTTTTACTCTTAATGGCGCTGCAGATCGGCTCAAGAGTTCCAAACAAAGTGTTACAAAGAGATTCTACGATCGAGTCCGAGTACTATGCCGCGTCTGAAGCTGCAAAGGAAGCGATATGGATGCGTCAATTCTTACAAGGACTATCAGTAGTGCCTAGTTCGAATGACCCGATCACCATCTATTACGACAATAGAGGTGCCATCTTCCAGGCTAAGGAGCCTAAGTCTAGCAACAAGTCTAGACATGTACAACGGAAAGCTCATCTAATCCGAGATTACGTGGAGCAAAAGGAGGTAGTGATAGAAAAGATTGCTACAGATGATAATATAGCAGATCCTCTCACTAAACCATTACGACAAGATAAGCATGAAGGGCATGTTATTTCCATGGGAATGAAACGTGTTCCTGAGTTGTAGTACTCTTTTATGGATTAGATTCATTTTCTCGTGTACTCTATACGACATCATCGTTTTGATATTTATATATTTTGTTTTTCATGTGGAACTGTACGACAATTTTGAACACCACAAAGTGAACTGAACAAACATTATATTTTGGTCCTTAATTGCCCACGTGAGCTGATAACTCCGGCAATTATTTTGTGACATTGGTTGATGGTGGGTTCAACGAGCCATAAGTCAAACGGTTGACTGACCAATCACAGAGGCGAGTTTTACGGATATCTCGTAGGAAACAATTGTGACAACGACGTGGAGTCCTAAATGTTTTATAACATTCGGTGCCAGGTCGTGGATAGGACCTCCATGGTGATCCTAAGAGTCGATTCTTTTGACTATCGACCGTCTCTTGAGATTAAAGGCGATTTTGGGTGACTTTGGTTTCTTTCTCACGGTCATCCGTAACAGGGGGCCAAGTAGATTTTTTCTGGGTCATTTCATGCTGTGCTTAGATCGGCAGGAGTCGAGTTGAAGGAAATATTCAGCCTTTATCAGGTACTCGATATTTCTCAGGGCCACTCGAGGAGTCAGAATCGAAATGCATGGCCATGCTCGAATACGGATTCGTTTTATCAATTAAGTTACTCTCTATTCGGGGAAACCATTCTTGATACAGATCGATTGTAAAATACGACCTTTGCGAATACGGATCTGCAAATTGTTTTACATTGAGTGGGAGAAATTTTAAATGGATATGAGAATCGGTTATCGCACATATACTTGTACGGACAAGTGGGAGTTTGTTGGAGCCAGTGTCCTCCAGTTAGTGCGGATAACGTTATTGCACGTACACTTGTACGAACAAGTGGGAGCTTGTTGGGGCTGGTGTCCTCCACAGTTAGTGCAATGACATATAAATCTCTAAAAGGATCAAAGGGTATACTTTTGTTTTATTATCAGTTGGTCCACGTTTATCAATAACGATTGGCTTACTAGATAAGTTTGACGTTATTGTCATACAGATGGCGGTGATCAACTGGTCCCTAAAAGTCACACCTATAGGATACGTTTGAGAGATGTGACGGTATGAAAATACAGTCATGTTGATGCCTTATATGACTAAGCGGTTAGTCGGAGTTATTGACTAATAATTAGTCAAACGCGATGTTGAGATAATTATTTAATACGGATTAAATAATACTGGCTAAGGTGAATTAAGCGGTTAATTCGTAAATTGAATATAAACGGTTATATTTAATTAATGTATATTGAATTAATTAATTATACAATATTGTCATTGTCGGACAAGTATTAATGTGTCGACTGATTCATGTTACTAGTCGATATTTTAATATCCGATAACGGATGACGATTTATAATTAAAACCCGTCATATACATTTAGCAAAACGAGTCGGACCACGAGTTAAATAAGGAGAAAGGGGAAAGCCCACTCCCTCCCTTAGTAACCGGTCGGTCGACCGAGTAGAACAAAAGGAGAGACCTTCTCTCCTTTTGACCTAATCCTTCTCAGTTGAAGAAAAATTAGGGTTTTGGAGTCTTTTTCTCTGAAATTCTAGATCTCACATCAGAAAACTCACAAAAGCTCTCTCAATATTGCAAGGCAATCAGAGAGCAATTTCTAGCACAAGGGGCATAGTCTCAGACGATCTTGGGTGCAACGATTAGGAGGAAATCTGCGTTGATTTCTGTTCTTAGCCGATTTACACAGGACCCGAGGTTGATTCTTATTCTTTTATCATTTCTCTTGTTTTTCGTTTATGACCATTAATCAGATGATAAATTACGTTATAGTCCTTAGTTTTAAGGGGTGTTATACGTATATTTCCCCTCACACCAACCTCCCTACATAAGACAATTTTCTTGCACCAAATGATCAGATTTTCTCAACTATTGTAACACCCCCATTTATTCACGAGCCTTTAGCTAGACATCCCAAGTAAATATGAGCGTTACCATCTCGGTTTCCCGAGGTAGTGAATAACAAAGTACAACAAACCAAAGTACTTTAAATAAAACTTTAGCGATTACATGTTTATTACAAATTAACCAACTAAACTTAATATAAATTAAAGTACAACTCGCAGCGGAAATAAATAAAGTGATCTAATAATCTACGTGGTCTAGACTTCTAGGTAGACTGGCCAAGTCCTCACGCATCCCATAGCTCGCAAGTCAGCTAATTTTTAGTACCTGTCAAATCTGCTCCCCATTATGGTTCATCACAGGTGTTCATGAATACACAGTCAACCACGAGGTTGAGTAGGAATAAATACTAACAATAAGAACAATTGAAAGGCAATTCAAATTCCATTCACATTGCACTACTCCCTTAACAATGTGATCCTTCTCATAAATTAGAACACCTCCCTTAGCAACGTGCTCACATTACTTTGGTACCCCTCCTTTAACAACATACCGCTATCATGCAATAGTACCCCTCCCTCACAACGTACATATTACCATTCACCCAGAGTGCAAACTCCCTCAACAACGTACATCTGACTGTAGCACAGCTTATCACAATTTCCACATTCACAATCATCATTTACAATTAAATCACCTCATCACAATTATTAACTACAACCAACACAATGTAATATAATTCTCTCTTCCAACAATACAATAATGTCAACATATGAACAATTCACTTATCAACATATGATCAATTCCACTTATCAATATATGAACAATTTCACTTCATTAAAAATCATCCACCATACCGAACATTAATAAATAAGAGGTTAGTAGGATTTATCCCTACTTGACAAGCAAATCCAATTAACGCAGCTTAAGTCCGATTTAAAGAACTCCTTTAACGTAACCGTCACCTAAAAAATATAATAATCATATACAATTACTAACAATCTAATTATATAAAGTAGTTAGACTAATTATAAAATAATTTACTAATTATATAACTAATTATTCATTAATCATTATTAATAATATTATTACGTGAATTAATATTTATAAACCCGCCTCAAAAAAAAACAAACTCGACCATCAACCAAACCCATCTAACAACTCCTAAAATATAATAATAATATCAAGGTCACATGTAAAACAATTTTTACAAAAAAAAACCATACCAACACATACACCCCCACACCCACGACAACACCCACAACAACAACCCAAAATCCCGACTCTTAACCACCACCCAACCACCACCTAGCCACCACCACACTCACTCACCTTCCACGGCACCACAAGCCCAGACCAACACAACCAACCTCCTCACGAGCCCCTCCTAAACGCTTGCCCTAACCTGCAACAATAACCTACATACGAGATCGACGCAACTTATACAACTCACGTTTATAGCACTATTCACGACCACCACCACCCTTTTTCACCACCACATAAACCACCCATGACCATGGGTTCAGCCAATCCTAACCACCGCCATCACCACCTCTACACATGGCCACGAAACAGCCCTAGCCAACTGACACCATCGACACCAACAACAAATATACACATGACACAAGAAACCAGCAGCACCACCATACACCACTAGCAGCAGCCACCACGGTGGTCCCATAAGCAGCACCACAATACCACGGTCAGGTCTAGCCAAGTTGTGAGGGTTCTAACACACGGGTTCATGACAAACACCAACAAACAACCAAACATGCGACAACTCCGGCAACCACCCCACAACCCACCACCTTTAACCACCCTAACGCATCCCCAATGGCCGACCAACTACAATGGGTCCACCTGCCCAGGTCCAAGTCCGGCCAAGTCACAAACAAGGGTGAAAACGTATGTTAATCGTATGCAACAACCACCCACAAACCCGCCTGAAAAGGCCCTTTACTGAGGTCCCTGGTGGTCAATGGTGGGTTCTGGCTACTCCCCAGTGGTCTAGAAAGCGAGTTATAAAGGTTATAAAATCAATACATTAAGTTATAAGACGGTCTTACCTTGAGACGATAATATAAGTGAGTTCTTCTCTTTTCTCCCTTTTAATCTCCCTCTCTCTCTTTATTGTGAGATTATGAATTTTATGAGTGAATAAGGTCTCCAATTAGATCATACCATTTATTTATAGTGATAAGACAGGTCATATAGAGCGTTATTTAGGAAACTATGTTATATACTATTATTATTAGTATTAGGAAATCCAATTACTATTAGTATTATTGTAATTGTTTTTTTTTTTGGTAACATGTGAGCTTTTTTATTACTTAAAATTGATCACCATACACTAAGTCATTACATTCCTCTCGATCAAAATAAAATTCTACCAACTTCCTTGCATTAAGATATCTAATTTGTTCAACCAATTTTTGTCACTTGTTGATACTGCCCCTGCAATCTTCATCTTAAGTCGAGCATGTATCAATCTCATAATCTCCTGCACAATCCTCTCAGGCCTAGTAAGCTGCTGAGCAATCCTGAAGGTGTTCCTCTCAATCCATAGAGTATACCAAAATGCTGCAATGACCATCCTACATACCCTTAGCTGTAACTCAGATTATCCCATACAGTTAGTAGTAAGTTGAATCTGTAGCCAAGTCAACTAGTTGAATCTTAATCCTAGCGCCATATCTGCATCCTGAAAAAGAGATGCTGATGGGTTTCAACCCCATCTTCACGTAACACACATGCATTACTGTCACAAATCTGCAATCTGAACAACTTTTCACGAGTATTTAAAGCCTCATGATGAATCAACCAGCTGATGATTAAATGTTTAGGCACACACCATGCATCCCAAACATCTTTATGCCACACAAGAGAGGGGTGTCCTCCCTGCAACAAACAGTAACCTTACTTAATACTATAACCCTTAAGGTCATGTATCCATTGGTTATTCACATATCCATTGGACAGCATACCCCTAACCTTACATATATATGTTTCTCCAGTTCCAGTTGGAATCTGAAGGAGGAACATAAGAATGCCAGTCCTGACCTTTTAAATAGATATGATTAACCCATTGAATCCAATACCTGTCTGCCTTAGTATATAACTAGTGAACCAGTTTTCCTACACTTGCAATGTTCCAAATCTCTGCCTTTGATAGGCTATCTCACACCTATGCAAAGATAATTTCCCTAGACACAAATTAATGTAGTAATAGGGGTCGAACACAAGGAGACGGGAATTGCGCTATGAAATGTTATGGAAAGATTTCTATCAAGGTCGATTACGTTTGGTTTGGTTTGTTGGTTGGTTTGATGATTAGCAAATATAAAGTGATGTAAACTATATGATTAAAGGAGTCTAGGGGAGTCGGGTCACACATGCAAATGTAAATATATATTCATGCTAAACTCGGTAATAAAAACATTGTCAATTGTTTAGGATTAAAGACACCCACCTCACGATATTAGTGTCAACCATAGACCGGGTCCTAGAGAAACTCTTGTTTATGACTAGGTCTTCCTACTACACATGCTCAGTCTAATCCGATTCCCTGCCTCTCGACTTATAGAACGAATTAACAAACTTAATCTACGATTACGGCCAATAACCAAAGATTAAACGTGACAATGCAAACATGTGATAGAAACAATTAGACAATATTATATCAACCTAATTTATCATTTTACATATATTAGATTTTGCATGGGTTCCCTAGACTAAGGAAATTTAGCTACTCATGACGAAATGTAAACCATAAACAATATTGTATGAAATGCTAGACATGTTTATAGAAATGATATGAGCTAAGTGTTGAATCATAAAATATAATGACAAACAATGTGAAATAATAAAAGTACTAATGAGAAGACTATATAATAGAAATATAAACTAATAAAATAGAATTAGAATTACCGTAATGGAAATGGAACTTGAATTATAAACTTGCAAAGAAGAACATAAGAGAACCAAAAGCTTGAATAAATAACAAAATACTTAACAATATTGAAACTACAAATGAAAACTAAGAGAGAATTTTGCTTAAGGCTAGAGAGTGAAATAGTGTATGAAATGCATAAAGAAGATGTATATATGATATCCCTAATGACGGATTAAGGCCCCTATTTATAATAAAATAGGGGCATAACGTAAGAGTCCAAAAGAGGGTCAACCCCGATCGAGGGCGTGGTTATTCGGCTATTTTCCTTCATTTCTTGCTTTAATGTTATAAGGAATCTCATGCAACTTAATTAAGCCTCCTTAATCACGCGGTTAAATATGATAATTAGCACCTTAAGACCTTCCAAAGAGCATCCTAAGTTGAGCATCTTATGTAGAATTTTGTGGACTTGTAATGTGGGCTTCATTTTGTGATCATTCTACATTTCACATTTCTTCACGTTTGGCCTTGTAATTTCTTCCATGGTCCATTTAGCTTTCATACTTAGCCATATATTGTAGTGCTTGCACATTGATAGGAAAAATCCTCTAAATGCTTAGATTCCTACAAAATGTAACAAATACAAACAATACACCTAGAACGCAAGATTAGCTCACAAATATACTAATTAAAGTATGATATGCAATCACATCCGAGCTAAAATGAGGGGTAAAAGTATATATATAAAATGAACACATCAGCCTTCTTGACACTCAAAACTCCTTCTTTTTTGCTGCAACAAATCTTATCCCATGCCACCAGAGGTGCCCTCTGATATTTAGTCCCCCCTTCCTAAAAATAGCACCTACAGATAGCCTCAATTTTCCTTACCACAGCTTTAGGAATCAGGAAGATTGATCCCCAATAGTTGTGTAAAGTATTCAGTACAGAGTTGACTAGAATTAATCTTCCAGCATAGCTCAATTTTTTGCCCCAATGCCTCTTACTCTGGTCACAATTCTCTCCACCAATATATTACAGTCCATCCTTGTTAATCTCCCAGGCTGGATTGGGATACCCAGGTATCTAAAAGGTAGGTCCCCTTCCTTGAATCTTGATATCTGGAGAATCTCAGCTTTCAGTATCTCAGACACACCCCTAAACACAACCTCAAACTTAGAAGCATTCACCTTCAAACCAGAAGTTGCAGAAAAGGTGGAAAATGCTCTAAGAAGCAGCATGATGGACTTAACATCACCTTTGCAAAAGAACAAAAGATCATCTACAAATAGAAGATGGTTCAGTTTCAAAACCCAACACAAAAGGTGATATCTAAAGAACCATCTATTATTAGCATAGTCCAAAACTCTAGTTAGGTATTCCATACAAATGGTTAACAACAAGGGTGAAATAGGACCCCCTTGCCTTAACCCCCTCTTTCCTCTAAAATACCCAAACATAGCACCATTAAGATTGAGAAAAAAAGTTGTACAGGTCAGACAACTCATTATAAGTTGCCTACTTCTCTCAGGGAAATTCAGAGCTTCCATCATCTAATCAATAAACCCCCACTCAATTATCATAAGCTTTATGGAGATTAAGCTTAAATATACATCTTGGGGATACATTGCTCCTATTATAAAGCCTAATTAAATCTTGACAGACCAAGATATTCTCCAAAATGCTCCTGCCTTGAATGAATGCGCCCCGGTTCCTGCTAATGATGTCAGATAAGATCACAGCCAACCTTGTGCAAATAATTTTAGATATAGTTTTGTAGAGCACATTACAACATGCTATGGGCCTGAAATGTTTTACACTAGCAGGCCTATCAACTTTAGTTATCAAAGTAATAAGTGTTGCATTAAGGTGGTTCAACTTCTTCCCAGTCTCAAAAAAAATTAGGATTGCAGCAGTCACCTCTCCTCCAATTACTTCCCAGGCATCTCTGAAAAATTGGCTTGTATAGCCATCAGGTCCAGGGGACTTCTCCTTAGGTATACTAAAGAGAGCCAGTTTCACCTCTTCTGCTGTCACAGTTCTGTTCAAGACCTCCCAATGCTCCTCATTACAACATTTACCCCTTCTAACCGCATGGAAATTAACTGGTTCAGTTGCAGCTTGGGAACCCAGTAGATCTATGTAATACTCCAGAAATGCATTTTGATTATGATCGCCATTAGTACACACATTACCATTCTGGTCCTCAATACTCAGTGCTTTATTTTGTAACATTCTCTTTCTTATGGAGTTATGGAAGTAGGCAGTATTGATGTCCCCCTCCAAAGACCGCTGAATTTTGGCCTTTTGAATAAGGAAACTATCGCTAGTAGCAAGTAACTCCTTCAATTCTTGTGCCACATCATGTTCTTGCTGCATAAGTTCAGTATTTCGAGGAGTGATAATCAATTCTTTTTGAATGTTCTCCAGCATTATAACAGTTAAATTATAACTAGTCTCAATGTCTGAGAAACATGTTTTGTTCAGATTTTTGAGAACAGGTTTTAGTTCCTTCAGTTTTTTTACCACCTAAAACATCTTTGTACCCCTATGCTTTCTCTGCCAAACATTAGCCACACATTCTTTAAAAAATTCAGATTGCCCCCACATGTTAAAATACTTAAAACACTTTTTACCACTCATGCCACTCTTCCTGTCAGATATTGTACAAGGAGAGTGATCAAACAATCCAGGGGTGAAAATGAGCCATATAGTCACCAAAACCTTCCATCCACTCAAGATTACCCATTACTCTATCAAGTCTACTATACACCCTATCCACTGGTTCTTGCTTATTAGACCAGATAAAAAGAGCCCCAGTCGCCTGAATATCCTCCATGTAGCAAAGAGATACATATTCTTGAAATGGTTCCATCTCCATGTCAGTAGTATTCCCTCCCAATCTTTCAAAAGGGGACAAAACAGTGTTAAAATCCCATGTCCAAAGCCAAGGGTCAGTACAATGCAATGTTTCAACTTTAAGAAACTCCCATAATTCCTGTCTATCATGAACTCCATTGTGGGCATAAATCATAGTCAAAAGAAACAGTCTATCATCATTGCAATAATTGACTCTCATATGGTTAAATTGAGAGCCATAAGCTAGAAAATGAATAGTGAAGCACTCAGGTTTCCAAAAAACCCAAATCCCCCCCCCCCCCCCTATGCCAACTACAATTAGTAGAAATACTCCATCCATCACACAAAGTTATATTCTTCTTTAACAAATAACTAGGTTTAATTTTTGTCTCTAGTAAACCAAATAAACCCACATCATTATTCTGCATAAACCACTTAACTAGCTTTTATTTATTGATGTCATTGAGGCCCATTACATTCTAAAATCCAATGCTATGCATTTATATTGGTAGGAGGGGGATCCTTATCACTCTGATCTACATCCCCCTTTGGTGTAGCCAGTCTATTCAATGCCTCTATGAAAGTGTATGGCCCTATACTGCCAGAAACCCTAGCACCAATAGGATCACTCTGTTTATTCATTCTTATAATCTGCCTAGCAGGTGTAAATCTAATAGTTCTAGCCAAAGGAGGGAACACTTCAGGTGTGAGGAGGTTATTCAGAGGTTCAGTCACAGGAGGGGTAACTTGGACCTTCTGAATAGGTCTCCACACCTGTTTTGGTTTGTTCTGAGGTTGCATTGCCCTAACTCTGGTTTTTTGAGGAGATTTCCTGCATTTTTCCTTCACATGCCCCATACCCTTACACAAACTATAGGTAACTGGTAACCATTCATACTCAACCTTCACCTCAATCACTTTCTCAGTCTCATCCAAGAATCGAACTTTATCAGGTAAAGCTTGGTCAATCTGAAGTTCAACCATAACTCTAGGCTTACTCAGTCTAAGTCTGTCTGTGGTTGCTTTGTCCTTCTGCACATACTTTCCAACCAGACCAGCAATTTTAGGTAAACAGTCTCCCCAGAATTTTATAGGGATACCTGTCATTTTCACCCAAACAGGAACAACATCCACCTTTTCCTTTATCAAGTAAACTTCAACATCTCAGGGTTTAATGATGATAGGCTTATTCTCAAACATACCCAGAGGATAGAAGAGTTGTCTTACATTCAGAGGTTTTAAACCTAACTAAGAAGATGTCATTATCCATAAATGAGACTCTATCAACATTAAACTTCTCCCATACTCTATAAACGTACTCCTCAATTACCTCCCACGGAGGATTGGCACCAAGGATATTACAAAATACAGAGTTGTTCCAGAATTCTACCTCAGTTTTAATGTCTTCATGGGTAAATTGTAGCATATCACAAGGTTCTTCTTCCTCTGCAATCGTCTCCATGATTGGAACATTCCTTCCACCCGTCCTCAACGTCCAACCAAGTTGACTCGGCTCCTCAACAGCTTCACTCAGGTTTAGAATAGGAATCCCAGTCAGCTCCCTCATCGTCTTTGTATGTCGGGCATCTGCTGAAGTAGGACCTTAGAACATGAAGCATGAGCTGGCTGAAAAACAACCTTATCATTCTGTGGTACCACTGGTTCAGTAACAGCCGTCTCCTTTTGTTTATTAGACACAATAGATGATTTTTTTGGTGTTTTTTATTTAATTTGAGTACCTGAAGATGCTAAAGGAGAGAACTGATTCTTAGTAAAAGTCATAATCGCCATTGTTAGCTGAGATTTCTTACAGCGGCTTTAAAATTTAGGTTAGAATTTCAGAACATTTTCTCTTTCTATCTCTAAACATTTTTTTGAACTATTATTATTATTATTATTAATTTTTTTTTGCAAGAAAGATATTTCTCATATATATAAAAAAATATACATGAGTGAGAGATTTCTTACAAACATATCCTCTAAAGTGACGACATTAACAAAAGGTATTGAAAGCCTCTATAATTGCATCTTGTACAGTGATCTGAGATTTGTTAAGCAGTATAAAACAAGTGACTACTTGAATCTCCTTAATGATGATGCATGCCTCTTGCTCCCGATTATCAAACACTCGTCTATTGCGTTCTTTCCATAAACAGTAGCAGCCACACAACATCCAAACCAGCGAGTTCTCCAATGATTCCTAGGCTTCATGATATAAGCTTGTGCAAGCAGACGGTGCAGTTGAGAAGAAGCAGAATTAACACCAAACCAGCACAGAACAAAGGACAACACAGTGGAAGAATAAGCGCATTTAAAGAACAAGTGTCTTGAGCTTTCTGCCTGGCACTTAAAGAGATAGCAACGATTAACCAAGCACATCCCTCGTTTAGTGAGCAAGTCAGTGGTAGCAAGCTTCATTTGAACAGAAGCTATAGGATGACCTTAAATCTAGGAAGAAGGAGGCAGCTCTTAACCACTTTGAAACATAAAGTGAGACTCTCTTTTGGCCTGAGCAGGTTATAAGCCCCGCCAACATAAAACTTGTCAGAGGTGCCACAGCTTTTCAGAGCAGATTGAGCTTCAAGGATCCCTCCCAAACGACTAATCAAAGTATCCCTAACATTTATAACCCCTCGAAGACTTTCAAATTGGGAGTTCTGCACAGAGAGATCCCAAATACTACACTGATCTAAATAGTACTTAGCCACCCAAATGGTCCAAATAGAGCCAGACCCTCTATCTAGATGCAAAAGCCACTTGAGCATACTATCCTAGTTCCAAGCTGTGATATCCTTAACCTGAAAACCTAGCTCTTCCTAAGGAGTACAGATGCTTTGCCGACTCTTAAAAATCTGCTTCTTAGTGCCTTCATCATAACCCCAGAAGAGCTAACGACAAAAAACTGAAATGGCACTACAAATGCCCTTAGGCAAGAGTAAACTACCACACCAGAAGTTGTATAAGCCAAAGACAATGGAGTTAATAACCTAGAGCTTACCAGCATAAGAAAGAAACTTGGAAGCACATGAATGAGCAAGGGTTTGAATTTTAAGAACCAATGCTTTATACATATGACTAGTAAGGCTAGCAGGATTAAGAAGGAGCCCCAGATACCTGAAGGGGAACTTCCCCTCTTTGAGGCCAGTATCCTTCAAGATCAACAGCTTTAGTTGACTAGTGACACCACACCAAAGTAAGCTTCAGTCTTCTCAAAACTGGCTTTCAAACCAGACCAGCAAGAAAAAATCTGGAGGGTGTCAGTAGCTTTCCTGACTGGTGGTAGATCCCCACGCATGAAAACCATCAAGTCATCCGCAAAAATAAGGTGAGTAAGCTTCATTTTAGCACATTTTGGATGGTAAGAGACCTGCTTATCATGGCACATAACTCTAAGAGCTCTAGACAAAACCTTCATACTAAGAACAAAGAGAAGGGGGGAAAGAGGGTCACCCTGCCTAACCCCACTCTTGCCTTTGAAGAAGCCATAATTAGATCCATTAATTTTTAAGGAATACCAAGCCCCAGTGATACAACCAAGGATCCATTTAGTGAAGAGCATAGGGAAACCAAAACCAAGAAGCATATTCTTCAAAAACTCCCACTGCAAGGAATCAAAAGCTTTGCTAATGTCAACCTTGAGCATACACCTACGAGTAAGATTTTTCCTAGTATACCTCTTAATCAAGCTCTGTGTAAGCATAGTATTCTCATGAAGACTCCTCCTAGGTATGAAGGCAGCTTGCTCCATGCCTACTAGTTTGGACATGACTGACTGTAATCTGCCAGTCAAGATCTTACTAATGGTCTTGTATATAATAGAGCAACAAGAGATTGGCCTGAAATCTTACACTTTGTACATATTTCTTCTTAGGTATCAAAGAAACAAGAGTAACATTTGCTTGGTTAGGTAAGAAGCAGGTTTTCAAGAAGTCTTCCACTGCAATACAATAATCCTCCTCAACAATACCCAAAGCAGACTTAAAAAATCCAGCAGAGAAGCCATTTAAGCCAGGGCTCTTGTTAGAGTGGATGGAAAATAGAGCACTCTTGATATCAGACCTAGTGATGGGGCCAGTAAGTAAAGCACAATCATCAGCAGCAAGGCAAGGGCCATTGTTCATAATAATGGGGTCAATTTCCTGAACAGGAACAACAGTCCCCAGTAGTTGCTGATAATTATCCACAAAAGCATCCCCCACATTCTGAAGTCCATAGTGAGTGACCCCCTGGACATCCTGAATCTCACTAACATACTGACTTTGTTGCCTTCCCTTAATATTAGCAAAGAAAAAAGAAGAGCAGGTATCATTATGCTTAAGGTCATGCAGTTTAACTCTTTGAATAAGGATTTTTGCTTCTACTTCCTTCAATTTCCATAATTCCTGAGAGAAAGCCTGCTCTTTGTTAATCAGAGACTCAGACAAAGGTTCCTGCTGGAGCTCCTGAAAATAGCAGTTAAGCTCCTCTCTCTTGACATCCAGTCTATGTTCAATATTAGAGAAGCTAGCAGAGTGGAGGTCACGGAGAGCCAACCTAACTTTCTTTAGCTTCCCCATAAGTCTATGCATAGAGTTACCCTTAACTCTGCAAGCCCAAGCACCCTCTACAATGTCCAAGTAATCTGGATGATCAATCCAGCAGTTAAGGAATTTGAACTGCTTTCCAGGGATAGGATCATCAGTAAAATGCAAAAGAGCAGGACAGTGATCAGAAATATTAGGGGGTAAAAAACTAGCAGTAGTCTGAGTATAAGATAATAACCAGTCAGCATTAGTTAAAACCCTATCCAGCTTAGAATAGACTCTAGTACAACATTCCTGCTTATTATACCAAGTAAATTCACTACCAGTGCCAGATAAATCATCTAGGCCACAACTCTCAAGGCACAAGTTAAAATTAGTAATGTCATTTAGATCAGGAGGGGTGTTACTGATCTTTTAGTGTGCATTCCTGACAATATTAAAATCACCCATTCATGACAATATTATTATTATTATTATTTTATTATTATTATTATTATTATTATTATTATTATTATTATTATTAGGGTAAATTGATAACTTATACCTAATATAACACCAATTTTTAAATTTTATACCTAAGATAATTTTTTTTCAAAACTTATACTTAACTTCCTATTTTCCTTCTTACTTAATACCAAATTTCATCTCCGGCAAGAAAAATGACCGGATTCCGGCTAAAATCAAATTTGACTGATAAATTATGTTGTTGTTTGCCAAATTTGCCCCTAATCAACTTCACCTAATAATTTTTAATTTCAACCTTCAACACCCCATCATCACCCCCGAACACCACCACCATCGCCCAATGCCATTACCACCCTCCACCGCTGCCACCACCGCCCAGCAATACTACAACCCACTACCATCTAAAACAACCGCTTACATACACCACCACCGTTGTCCAATACCTACCATGTCCATCTAACACCACCAACATTATCGCCCAACACGCACTATTACTACCTAGCACCACAACCAACATCCTTCAACACCATCACCAATACCACTCATCACCACCACCTCAAGCATTTCTAAAAACCAAAACCACCACAACCACGCCCTATACCTCCAGATCTGACCCACCATTCACACAAACCAACTACCACAAGCCGCGACTAGATTAATGGCGATGGAAGAAGGTCGTTGCTGAGGGTGCATATATTCTGGTGGCTACGTTTCACCATGGTAATCAATTGGCTGAGTTCATAGGCGGAGGCACAGGGGAGTTTGGTATTGCTCGGTGGCTGTCGGAGACGGCTTAATGAGGATGGGACGCAAAACCGCAATGGGGATCAATTTTGGATTGGTGGCGAGAGGCAGAGAGAGGACGCTTGTGACGGGGTAGCAGGGAGGTCGTCGGTAAGGTGGTGTTCGTGAATGTTTATGAGGTAAAGTGGTCGATAAATTGTTGTTGGTTTTGAATTATGGGGGAATGACTAATGAGTATAAGATGGGTTAAAAATTAAGGGCAAAACGGTCCCTTCATCATTTTTTTTGCCGGAAATGCAACTTGGTATTAAGTTTGGAAGAATTTGGGAAGTTAGGTATAAGTTTTGGAAAAAAGTTATCTTAGGGATAATATTTGAAAAATGACATTATACGAGGTATAAGTTATCAATTTACCCTTATTATTATTATTATTATTATTATTATTATTATTATTATTATTATTATTATTATTATTATTATTATTATTATTATTATTATTATTATTATTATTATTATTATTATTATTATTATTTTACATAAAAGTTTTGGATCTATATTTCATAAAGATAAACATGACGTACAAGATCCTTGCCACTCTTTCCTACAAAGGAGACCAGGAAGGCCCCCTAAAAGAGAAAATAACCTACTAAAAAACTTAAGTCAATGAACCACACAAGCGCAATGTTATAGCTTGCTTAATAACAATACAAAGAGAAACAGTTGAGGACTTAGTCCCCTTAAAAATTCTAGAATTCCGTTCCTTCCATATAAAATGAAAGGAAGCCATCAAGCTTGCCTTTTGTTTGCTAGATCTGAAAGCAGAGGTGAATTCTTGAATAATAGTGTCCAGAGAGAAGCACAGAGGGAGTTGAACCCATTAAACAACATCAGCCCAGACTTGCCTGGAGTAGGGACAGTTGAAGAATAAATTATGCAAGTCTTCCATACAGCATTCACAGAGCACATAACGATTAACCAGATGCAATCCACGGGTAATCAGTTTAGCCACAGTAGGGAGGCTATCAGTCATGACCATCAGACCGGTAAATGAATATTTAGGGTGACAACCTTTGCCATGGACAATTGAATGCCAAGTGACAGGTGCACGCCTGAGTCTTACCAAATTATAGACAACATTATAATCATACCTCATATGAGAATTACACCTCTCAAGCAGCTGCAGGGCTAGAGAGGGAGAGCCAGCTATTCCAAGAAGAATATCCTTCATCTTAACCACATTGTTCCAATACCAAGAGTTAGAAATAGTTTGTTTGGCTGACCAAATACTATGTCCTTTAAGAACATAAGCCTGAATCCATCTAGTCCAGATAGAGTGAGGTTTATTATGCAGTTTCCAGACCCATTTGACCATTTGCGCACATTTCCAACTTAGTACTTCTTTAATACCTATCCCCCCCCCCCCCCCCTCTAGTTTAGGGGAGCATAGTAATTGCCATTTGAGGAAAACATGCCTTCTAGCTCCATCAGAAATACCCCGCATAAAATCCTTACAAATCTTGTTGATCTTCTTGACTACCACCTTAGGAAGCAAGACACTTGCTCCCCAAAAATTGTTTAATCCAAAAATTACAGAATTAACAAGTAAACTTTTCCCTGCATCACTCAAGGTTTCAATGCATAATTTTATCTTTGAGTTTATCAAGCAGGGGTTGATAGTCTTGATACATAACTTGAGTGATCCGTGCATTGAACAAGGGCAAACCCAAATATATGAAGGGAAACTCACCCTCACTGAAGCCAGTAGTAGCCAAGATAAGAGTTTTGATATCAGGTGCAACACCTCCAAAATAAAGGTCAGTCTTAGCAGGGTTTGCAGTCAGTCCAGAGAGAGTACTGAATAGGTTAAGGCAATCAGCAACAGCTTTGACAGATGGTAGATCACCTCTAGTGAAGACAAGTAAGTCATCAGCAAAAATAAGGTGAGTAAGGTTTAGCTGAACACACTTTGGGTGATATGAGAAGTTTTCCACCTTAGGAAGTGTTCTTAGGAGCCTTGACAACACCTCCATACAGAGGACAAATAGGTAAGGGGACAAAGGATCCCCTTGCCTGAGACCACATTTCCCAGGAAAAAATCCTTGAACCTCACCATTGATCAGCAAGGAGTAGTGAGGGGAGGTAATATAGGCCATTATCCAGTCCACAAATGCAGAAGGAAATTTAAGATAAGCATACAATCCTTAAGAAAGGTCCAATTTACAGAGTCAAAAGCTTTCCTGATGTCTACCTTTAATAGACATCTAGGGGTGAGATAGGCACGACCATATTTAGAAACAAGCTCATGGGCTAGCATAGTATTATCAAAAATATCTCTGTCAGCCACAAGTGCAGCCTGTTCAGGGCCAACAATGGAGTTCAGGACCTGCTTAAGTCTATTGGCAAGTATTTTACTTATAACCTTGTAAAAGGTAGTACAACAGGCAATAGGCCTGAAATCTTTGACAATGAGGGGGGTCTCCATCTTGGGAATAAGGACAAGCAGAGTGGAATTAGCCACCTTAGGCATGGAACATGTATAAAAGAATTCTAAAACAGCATTTTTAAATCCTGGCCCACCATATTCCAGGCATCCAGAAAGAATCCAGAAGAATAACCATCAATACCTGGGCTCTTGTTTCTGTCAATTGATTTTAATGCATCCAGAATCTCTGGCACTCTCACAGGTTATACAAGGGAACAACAGCATTCTGCAGGCACTGTATCATGAAGAAATAAATGGGATGGCAAAGGCAAAACTGAAGTTGAAGTGCCCAGCAAAGATTTATAGATGCAAGAAACCCCTGAGCAACCTCATGAGAGCCAGTGCATTATCTACCAGCTTCATCAAGGATGCTACCAATATTATTTCTAACATTTATGGCAGAGATCTTAGAATAGAAGTATTGAGTACTGAGATCCCCAAGTTGGAGATGCTGGACCTTTGCCCTTTGATAAAGGACTTGCATCTCAGCTTTCTTAACCTGAAGATACTCCTGCACCAAGACCTTCTCCTCCCTAAGAACATTAGAATCCAAGGGAGAACATCTGAGCTTGTCCTGACAATGCTTAAGAGCAGATTTACAAGTTGCCACTTTGTCAGTAAGATTGGTAAAGGAAGAAGTGTGAAGCTTCCTTAAACCACTCTTAAGCCTCTTAAGTTTCTGGAACAAAGAGACAATATGCCCACCATAGTAATAAGAATTCCAACCCATGTGCACAGTATCCTGGAACTGAGGGGAGAGAGCCCAGCAGTTCAGATATTTAAAGGTAGATCTGCAAGGAGAAGCCATACCATCAACATTGACCAGGCAAGGAGAGTGATCAGAGACTCCTGCATTCATAAAAGTTGCAGTATAATGGAGACTAGCAAACCATTGAGGAGAAGCCAAAATTCTGTCCAGCTTTACCCACCTGCTGAGACCATCACCCTGTTTATTATTCCATGTATAATGGCAACCAGTGGCAGGGTGGTCCACCAAACTACAAGTGTCTAAACACTGGCTAAACTCAGCAATGTCAGCTAACTGAACATGGGTAGAGCCCAACCTTTCATCCATATTTAAGACAACATTGAAATCTCCAAAACATAACCAAGGCACTGACATCTGAGATGAAATGGATTGAAGATTTGTCCAAAGCTCCCGTCGATCATGTCTTGCATTAAAAGCATACACAAAAGTAACCTCAATATGCTTTTGAGAAGCAATATGAAGTAAGGAACAATGCATATGTTGAGCAGACCTATGGAGAACTGTGAGAGTTATAGCAACAGGGTTCCAAAAGATCCATATACGACCATTGTAATGCATATCATTATTATGAACTAGCTGGTAATGAGAAAACTTACTACTAACATCCTTGATGGCTGTGTGCTTAACATGAGTTTCAATTAAAGCCCCACAGTCCACCTTATTATTATTATTATTATTATTATTATTATTATTATTATTATTATTATTATTATTATTATTATTGTTATTGTTATTGTTATTGTTATTGTTATTGTTATTGTTATTGTTATTGTTATTGTTATTGTTATTGTTATTGTTATTGTTATTGTTATTGTTATTGTTATTGTTATTGTTATTGTTATTGTTATTGTTATTGTTATTGTTATTGTTATTGTTATTGTTATTGTTATTGTTATTGTTATTGTTGTTGTTATTGTTGTTGTTATTGTTGTTGTTATTGTTGTTGTTGTTGTTATTGTTGTTGTTATTGTTGTTGTTATTGTTATTGTTATTGTTGTTGTTATTGTTATTGTTGTTGTTATTGTTGTTGTTATTGTTGTTGTTCTTGTTGTTGTTGTTGTTGTTGTTGTTGTTGTTGTTGTTGTTGTTGTTGTTGTTGTTGTTGTTGTTGTTGTTGTTGTTGTTGTTGTTGTTGTTGTTGTTGTTGTTGTTGTTGTTGTTGTTGTTGTTGTTGTTGTTGTTGTTGTTGTTGTTGTTGTTGTTGTTGTTGTTGTTGTTGTTGTTGTTGTTGTTGTTGTTGTTGTTGTTGTTGTTGTTGTTGTTGTTGTTATTGTTGTTATTATTACTATTCTTTAAATACTCGGTCCAACACGTCTTCCTGACTCGTCCATTATTTTATTATTAGTTACCGACATATTTGCAATTAATAATATAAATGTCATTTAATTAATTATTCAAATTACATAAATTATTCTTATAAATACTTATTAAATTACGGGATATTACAGTCTTTCCCCCTTAAAATGAACTTCGTCCCAAAGTTCGCCCATAACTACTACAACAACATTTATAAACATCCACACAACTGAGCCTCATTCCAACTTATGATCATTGCAACATAATTAACTTACTTAATCATTATCAAACTATATCATACTTATAAAAATGTATCACAAAACTAACTCAAAACATGAAAATGTATCACAAAATAAACTTAAAATATGAGGTGTCACATTCTACCCCCCTAAAAATAAACTTCATCCCGAAGTTTCGGAACTACTATTACTTTATTAAACTACTAACAACTGAAATATTTATATAAATGATGAGACTCTAATCCTCTCAATAAAACTAGTTACCCTTCTCCCCATTCCCTTGCACTGTACTATCTGTTCCAAATGTCTTTCCACCATAACTCTGATTACCCCCATTTCCTTGCCTATTGTTGTAGCTCCTCTGGGTACTTCATTGTCCCGGATACCTATTGCTCCCAATACTTAGTGCTGGAGTTCGATAGTTCCCTTTAGTAGCCCCTTTATTGTTGTTGATGGGTGCACTTATACACTCAAAAGCTCGGTGACCCAACCTGTTGCAATTGTAACATCTCTACCCAAATATTGCACTAGAGTGTTGACCCCAATTACCACCACCCAAGCTCACTCCACCCCCATAACTAGATCCTCCAACTGAGAATTGTTTAGGTTGAGTACTGTTTTCCTTCTTGCTACCCCCAGCTCCCTCACTTGGTGTCTCAATCTTCCTCTTTTCCCCCTTCACCTTCCTCTCCTCTTGCAACATATCAGCAATCCTCTCCGCATGCCCAGCTCTTTGATAAACATCATCCATGCTACTTGGCTGACTAGCTGCAAGCCTCTTCTTAATAGTTGTTGTCAACCCCTGTTCAAACCTTAATGCTAGTATCTCATCACTGAAGTTCAAATCAGACACATATTCTGCCAATTCCATAAATCTATTGTGATAGCTCTCCACCGTCATTTCATCAGTCATCTTGAAAGAATCAAATTCAGCCCTCATTTTACTCCTAATATGCTCTGGTACAAATACAACCCTCATAGTCTCCTTGAAACCCCTCCAAGCTAGTAAGAAAAGATCCATCACTCTCCCTCCAAGCTTCCCCTATGACCTCCTTACTACGCTTCCACCACAAACCAGCTTTTCTCCTCAAATAGTAAGCAGCTTGATCTACTTGCAACTCCGTAGGACATCCTAGCAACTCAAAAAGGTTTTCAAACTCTCTATGACAATCCCCAAGTAAAGATGGTTCTCCTAATCCGTCATATTTCGTCGGGTTGTGCCTTGCAATACTAGCACTCATCTTTGCTGGATCCTGAACTGATCCCTTAGCCTTCAGTGCCGCAGTCAAATCCTCATTCATAGATATCAAACGGTCAATATCCTCTTGGGACATAGTAGAGGGTGTAGGTGTATATCTCTTTGGAGGCATGGTTTTATAAAAGTAAAACAAGACAACATAAGTTTCTACCCGAGGAAAGACGGCTTAACATTTTTAAATATTCTATACCTATAAAACAAGGTGTGGTCAATTCTATCCTTTCTTACCCCTCTTTAGGTCCTCCTATCATCACTCCCACATCCCAACTATCATAGGTTAAGAATTGATAAAAATATTTATATTAAACTTTTGGTAGAACTAGCGTTTTCGGAAATCAAAGTCAAGCTGTAACTTTCAAAAATCACCATTAAATAACTGTTACATTCTACGTTGAGTTTTTATACTTTCCAGAAAATATAAAGAGTTTTCAAAACATGAGAAACAGGATAAAGCCCAAATCTCGAATAATCATTTTATAAAGATTTTTACATTTCAGTGGGTCGAAACAGAAACTGATCAGCAATTTGTCAAAAACTTGGGTCAACTTATAAAAATCACTATTAATTGTCATAAATTTATCTTGCAACGTGGCTTATCAATTTGAAAACATATTTGAATCTTTTAACATAGGAGTTGGAATTAAGCAAAAATATTAAGTAGAATTAAATGAGAAATTTTACAAAATTGTTTGTCAAAAACATAACTGTATAGGAACATTTTGACCACTGTCCACCAAAATATTTATTTCTTCCAAACCGTAAAACGTTTAAAAATGAGCCCAATGACATTAGAAAGTTAACTCATTGGGTTATCACTCATAAAAATTTCAACCTTAGACGATAAACAGAGGTCAAACGGCAACTAAATCAAATAGGGGTAAAATCTGATAAATAAGGTTCAGCTTCTACATTCCTTTTTACTAGATCACAAGCCCTCATTAAATCCCTCCTATACTTGTATAAACACAACTTAGTCATCATACTTCACACACATGACTAGGCATCTATTCTATAACATCCCTATCACAATTTTATTCATTGCACAATATTGTAAATTACATGGTTTCGGGATTCACATAACCGCATATTGCTAGACATGATACTACTATAATCATCCAATCACATAATCAATACCAATTTGACAATTACTTTCATGCTCATGATCAAAAGAATTCAACGTCAAATACTTATTTCATCCATTCCACTCTCCTTAAAATCAAGGTTATGTCCTGTAACCTCGGTCATCAACAAAAAAAATAATTTACATCCAAGGCAACAATTACTCCTAAGAAATAAACAATATTCATATTAAATTACCCCACTCTTCATTATATCTCAAGGTAACCGGTTCAAAACTAGAAGGGTCGGGGTTCGGAGTGAGGGTACCTTCTCATCCTAAGCCAAAAGGGCTCCTAACAGTTTCTACTCGGGTTCATTTTATTAGACACATCCTATATTCATTATTAAATTCATTGGTTAGGCCTGAGGATCGTTTTGCACTGATACCACTTTGTAACACCCTCATTTATTCAGGAGCCTTTAGCTAGACATCCCAAGTAAATACGAGCGTTACCATCTCGGTTTCCCGAGGTAGTGAATAAAAAAGTACAACAAACCAAAGTACTTTAAATAAAACTTGAGCGATTACATGTTTATTGCAAATTAACCAACAAAAACTTAATATAAATTAAAGTACAACTCGCAGCGGAAATAAATAAAGTGATCTAATAATCTACGTGGTCTAGACTTCTAGGTAGACTGGCCAAGTCCCCACGCATCCCATAGCTCCCAAGTAAGCTAATCTTTACTACCTGTCAAATCTGCTCCCCATTATGGTTCATCACAGGTGTTCACGAACACACAGTCAACCACGAGGTTGAGTAGGAATAAATACTAACAATAAGAACATACGAAAGGCAATTCAAATTCCATTCACATTGCACTACTCCCTTAACAACGTGCTCCTTCTCGTGACTTAGCACGCCTCCCTTAACAACGTGCTCACATTACTTTGGTATCCCACCCTTAACAACGTACCGCCATCATGTAATAGTACCCATCCCTCACAACGTACATATTACTATTCACCCAGAGTACAAACTCCCTCAACAACGTACATCTGACCGTAGCACAGCTTATCACAATTTCCACATTCACAATCATCGATAACAACTAAATCACCTCATCACAATTATTAACTAGAACCAACATAATGTAATATAATTCTCCCTTCCAACAATACAATAATATCAACATGTGAACAATTCACTTATCAACATATGATCAATTCCACTTATCAACATATGAACAATTTCACTTCATTATAATCATCCACCTTACCGAACATTAATAAATAAGAGTTGAGTAGGATTTATCCCTACCTGGCAAGCAAATCCAATTAACGCAGCTTAAGTCCGATTTAAATAATTCCTTTAACGTAACCGTCACCTAACAAATATAATAATCGTATACAATTACTAACAATCTAATTATATAAAATAGTAAGACTAATTATAAAATAATTTACTATTTATATAACTAATTATTCATTAATCATTATAAATAATATTATTACGTGAATTAATATTTATAAACCCGTCTCAAAATAAAACCAAACTCGACCATCAACCAAACCCGTCTAACAACTCCTACAATATAATAATAATATCAAGGTCACGTGTAAAACAATTTTTTCAAAAAAAATCCATACCAACACACCCCCACACCCACGACAACACCCACAACAACCCCAAAATCCCGACTCTTAACCACCATCCAACCACCACCTAGCCACCGCCACACTCAACCACCTTCCACGGCACCACCAGCCCAGACCAACACGACCAACCTCCTCACGAGCCCCTCCTAAACGCTTGCCCTAACCCGCAACAACAACCTACATACGAGACCGATACAACTTATACAACTCACGTTTATAGCACTATTCACGACCACCACCACCCTTTTTCACCACCATAAATCACCCATGACCATGGGTTTAGCCAATCTTAACCACCGCTGTGGACATGGGCCACAGGCCGGCCTGTGGATTTGGGCAAACTACCGATCTGCGGTGACGGGCCACCTGCACGCCGAGTCAATCTGTGGACATGCAGCGGTCTAGAAAGCCACGCTCGGCGGCGTAAAAATGCTTTCGACCGGATCGCTTTAGATCAGTCGGTTTCGTCTCGGCAAAGGTCTCGAAACGATTAGAGATGTTCGGAGTCGCCACCAAGCATTTGTGGGATGCCTGGAACCCGTTCGAAATCCACTTTATACCTCGGTCAAGCGAAGCACAAAGCAGTGTTTGACATAGGTACAAAAGATAAGGACTCGTCCCCCTTTTAGCATTCTATGCCTAAAATGACTCTCGTACGCCCTGGATAAGGCCATCCACTATCCAAAGGTTCTGAGTAAGGGGTGAGGGTACATATTGGGAAGCCCTTTAATCGGGCACCCAATCCCGCCCGCGTTAGCGGCTTCTACTGATCGATCGTGGTTGTTTAAGTGTAAAAGTTTATAAAACGGTGTAAATGCGTGAATGCACATCCAAAAGTGTTAACCTAACATGTGAGCTTTCTAAGTCGGTTTGTTAATCCTAAATATCAAGCATAAGATGTCAAGTTGGATTTAGATTGATTTACATATGAAAACGGAAATTAAACATACATTTACCAAATTCGGGTTATGATGCTTAACACGATCCATTTATTGAAAAAGGGTGTCAAATGACAAAGTGTAAAAACGTAAGCTTGTCAATCTGATCCGTCATGTATTCGGATTAACCGTAATTAGGATCGTCCTAGACAAGTGCTAAAAATGAGGCAGAACAGTGCCAGGCAGCCCTGTTAAGGCGCGAGCCTATTGGCGAGGTAAGGGGCTCTGCCCAGGTTTTGAAATATGAAAGCAGGGGGGCCTCTTGGGGCGCGAGCCATGGGGCGAACCAAGAGATGCCTCCTGGTTGTTAAAATGGTTGTTTAAAACCGTATTTATGAATAAATGATTTGCAAGTATGATTTGCATGACTCAGAATAATTACTATAATATTAGTAATATTCGTTGTCGGATTTGCAAGTTTGAAAAGTATAGTTTACAAATAAAAATGTAAAATGCTTGATTTGAACTAATCATGTTAAGTTCATTTCTTTGTAATTAGTCAAGTTAATCATCGTACTCGGATTAAACCGACATGGTATAAAGAACCATGGATGATTATGAATTATGACTAATATATTTGCAAATATAAACAAATGAGAAAAATGGTAAATAAAAGAAAAGGGTGTTAAAATACCCATTAAAATGTAAGTAACCAATACATGTTTATCGTAAAAATGAATTAAAATGGTAAATAAAATAAAAGGATTTCCTTTAAAATATAATTAACCAATTAATATCACCGAGTCACGGATTAAACTGTCATGGTATTAAGAACCAAGGGTGATTATGATTTATGGTTAAAAAAGTTTGTCCTAAAAAAGATTGAAACATTTAAAATGGTAAAACCCGATTGCAAATAAGAAATAAATAAAGAGGAAAGACGAGAACAAACACAGATGAGTCTGGCCCGAGACCCACAAGAGGCGCGAGCCACTTTGCATAGCAAAGAGCTTCTGTCTCAGGCCAAAACTCGGTTTTGGCTCGTCTAACCTAAATTTGAATCGTGTTATGCATTGTTCATGCTTATAAACTCATCAAAACAGTAAAGACATGAATTAAAGTGAGATATTTACACCCTCAAACTTACGTATTTTGATGTTTGCGTGGTGGACGACTTTAGAGACGGTTTTCTCGTTGTGACTACTCGCAATCAAAGAAGTTTAAAAAGAGTGCCTTAAAAAAGGATTTGGTTTTGAAAATATGTTGAAAATATGTTAATTAAAACATGTTGATTAATGTTGAGTTGGTTGAATGGGTCGGTCGAATGCACGGCGACGGTACCAAACAATATGTGTAAGGCTTGTATTTATGATCGGTAGGTCGTAAACACTTGTCGATTTTATGACTTAGGAAGTCGGGTCTAGAAGTTTAAGGGAGAAGGAGGGGGCGGACTCTCGCATAAATATTGTAGTGTGTGATGGTTGGTATTTATAGAGAAATGTGGTATGGTAGGTCGGTCTATTTTGCTTGGTGGCTAAGGAGACACCTGCTTTAGGCGCGAGCTACCTCGTGATGCAATGGGGTGTACTGTCCCTTTCGCAAATTTAGATTTTGCATTTGTTCTAACCAATGTTTTGTTGGTTGTGATTTGTGGTCTTTGATGGTTGCTTAGCCATGTAAGCTTCCTCTTGGGTGATATTTGGGGTAGGTATTTTGTGTCTTTGACTCGGGTTTGACCCGTGTGAGTCGGGATTTGAATTTCGAGTCGGTTTTTGGCTCGGTATCGGTTTTGACTATAATTAGGGTCATTTTAATGGAAATGACATGATGAAGACATTCATGGCATTATTTTCGACATTCGAGATTTGGGTTGACTCGGGTTGACTCAAGTTGACTCGAGTTGCGGGTTTCTGAGTCAGTTTTTGGCCCAGTGTCGGTTTGGACTCTAATTAGGGTCATTTTAATGGAAATGACATGATAAAGGCATTAATGGCATCATTTTTTACATTCGAGATTTGGGTTGACTCGGGTTGACTCAGGTTGACTCGAGTTGAAGGTTTCTGAGTCGGTTTTGGGTCCGAAGACGGTTTTAACTCTAAATAGTGTTATTTTAATGCAAATGAAGTTAGAAAACTTTTGAAATCATTTTTCATATCCGAGTAGTGCATTAAACCGTCTCATGTATAGCCAATCCACGCATGCATATCAAAAACACGTTATAGTCCGATCATCATCGGGTGGTTTTTGGAAGGCGCAGATACTGGGTATCTACAGAGCCCCCACTTTGACTGGGGCTTGGACAGCGCGAAAGTCAAAGTATGATCTCCAGGTCAATCGAAGATTACAACCTGAAGACCATTGTAATGTCGAGGTGACTTAAAAGGGTTTGAGCCAAGGACCTGCCGTCGAGAAGGGCGACGCCCAGGCGACTCGAGGGTACGAGCCAAGGACCTGTCGTCGAGAACAGTTTAGAGTCTGTCGACTTTCGATTCGGGTCGTTTAAAGTCCATTAGACTACGTATAAAGGCTCTCCAACCATAAGAAGGAGTCATACCTGAGGCATCTTCGGGATACGTCCTTGAATCTTTTGCGCACAAAGTCTCGCCAGCCGGTGTTGAAGGCGGTGCATTTTGAGGCTCGCCAGCCATAGGAAAGAGCCATACCTGAGGCATCTTCGGGATATGTCCTTGAGTCGTATCTTGTGTGCATGCAAAGGCGCGCCAAATGTGATAAGGAGTCGTACCCGAGGCATCTTCGGGATACGTCCTTGAGTTGTGTCTTGTTTGCGGACAAAGGCTCGCCAGCCATATGCGTTGTAAGGCTCGCCATCCATCTATGGTCGAATGATCGACTGTGGAAAATAGCCTAAAATATCGGGCTTATTTCGAGATATTGTCTGGTAATGACTTCCAACCAGGTTGACGTTGATAGATTCGGCTAGGGAGCAACGAACTCCAACTTGATGGGGTCCTAAATGAACTCCGTGGGGATAAATCATTTGAGCAAGGCTCTCTGGAAAATCATTTAGGGAGAGCGCTGTATCGGGATCATGAATGATGTTGTGAGGATCTTCGAAAGACCTGTGGGACTATCGTTTGAATATCGGCACTCGCTGGGGAGTTAGAAACTTCTCAGAGCTCGCCGGGTATATGAGTTGCTGCTCGTTGGGAGATAGCGTATGCCATGTAATCGATGGGGTTAAAGCCCTTCGACTTGACGGTCGGTGTTTGTTGGGAAAAACCCCGTACTCAGTTGGAGTGAGTTTGTCTTCTCATGATTACCTGCATGGTTAGTGACCAGACAAATCCGCATTCGCATAGAAAGCACATAGCATGCAAACATATAAGCACATAAGCATGTGAGCAATTAGCACATAAGCAACTAGCATGTAATATCTCACGCGAGGGGAGATAGAAATTTTGATTGTTGTGAAGCTTAAAATTGAGTCTTGATGCTAGTAGATCCGTGATTTGATAGATTGGAGGCACATGATCGTTGCGACATTGACTCACACGGACGCATACTGCCAGACTGTCAAACAGGCGCTCGTGAACGTGATGTAGACTTAGTGTTGACACGACACGGGGGTGACTCTGACAGACTTTGCACATGTAAGTGCAACTCCTAGCCAAGAAAGGGTGACAACACGTATCAAATCCCTGGAGTAGAAGGTTCGCTCGGCTGGGGAACAAGAATTGATTATCTTCTCCAGACATCTTTGTCTCCGTTTGCTTGTTTTGAGATCCCTTCTCGAGTTTTTATGATTCGGAGAGCGGAACCAAGACCTTGTCGTCGTCCGAACCGAGCACTAGGCTATGGGCAGTTTTATTTTGGACTGTAGTTGGGACTCAAAAGATGTATGGGGATAAAGGATGGGTGGTGTCTCGAAAGAGAAGCCCCCCAGAGTGATAAGGTGGGAATTTGGCAAAAGGAGGAATGGGCGACGTCTTAAGGAAGAAGCCCCCAGTAAAGAGGTATAGGATTAATTTTTGCAGCTGGGTAGGCTGATTTTGAGGATTGATGGTGATGATTGAGATTGAAATGGGTGTGCGGTTGTGTCCTTATTGGGGGACTGCCTACGTATTCGCGTGTTTGCGAAATCAAACCAGATCGTAGTTCTGAGCTGGTTATTGAGGATTGAAAATTGGAATCATTTTGAAAGGAGTATACGGTTGTGCCCTTGTAATAGGACTGCCTACGTATTCGCGTGTTTGCGAAATCAAACCAGATCGTAGTTCTGAATGTGTGTGCAATGGATTGCAAATTGAAGATGTGAAAATTGAATGTTTGTGGGGGTGTGGGAGTGTCCTAGTAATAGGACTGCCTACGTATTCGCGTGTTTGTGAAATCAAACCAGATCGTAGTTCTTAATGTGTGTGCCTAAGTTAACTTTTAGGACCTTAAAGTGATTTTGAGGTGTATGGTTGTGTCCTTGAAGGACTGCCTACGTATTCACGAGAAGTGAAATCAAACCAGATCGTAGTTCTGAATGTGTGCCTAAGCGAGTTGTTAGGACCTTAAAGTGTGAGGGTCACGACGGTAAATTCCGTTTGGTGACTCGAAAAATTGATTTGAGTGAATTCCCCTCGATCATGAATCGAAGAGGTCTAATTTGTAAAAATTTTCCTGATCATGTGAGCACACTAAAAAGTGGACCCTAAGGGTAGATTGGGTATGTCCCGTTCTCGGTAGCAAAGTATTCGAGGACTCCGTATCTGGGTCAGGGTGAAAATGGCTTCGACATTAGGGAATGTGGAGCTTGGTAATAATAGGTTTGTTTGACAACTAAAAATATGGAGTTGAGGGTCACGACGGTGAATTCCGTTTGGTGACTCGAAAGTTGATTGGAGAGAAATCCCTCTTGATCATGAATCAAAGAGGCATAGCTGGTGAAAATGTTTCTTGTTGTGTGAGCACACTAAAAAGTGGACCCTAAGAAAGCAATGTTTTTTTAAGACTCTGAATTTGGGTCAAGGTGGAAATGGCTCCGGCATTTTGGAATGTGAAGCTTGGTAATAAAAGGGTTGTTTGACAGATAAAAATCTGAAGTTTGTATTTTGTGGTGTTTAGGCCGGTGGGTTGCGGCTTGTAATGTGGTGCGGAATGGGGTCTCCGGCTTGATGTGGCCTGAGCACGAAATGGTTGGTAAATGTGGGATCAGAATCCCATGTCTGGACCTTAAAGGTTAAGGTGCGATATTACGAGCTTGAGGGTAATCCTCAGAAGCATAGATAGTTCTCCTTATAACAGTCTCTAGAAGGACTTAAGGGTGAATCGATGTTGGTTATGATCTTGAGGGAAATCCCCAGGATCCTAGATAGGTCTCCCTGTAACAGTCTGTAGAAGGACTTAGGGGTGAAGGAGTTTTGGTTGAGGTTTTAGTGTTTGATGTTTTGGACTTGTCTGTCGGTCCGGAGTTTGGTGTGTTGGACTCGTTGGTCCTAGGCTTTGGACTTGTTGGTCCTGGACTTGGCATTTTGGACTCACTTGTCCAGGATTTTGTGTGTTGGATGCTTTCTTTGGATTTTGGCCTTTTTGGGAAAAGGGTTTCAATCTTGTTTTGTTTTGATTTTGGCTTGGGTCTTGGCCGTGACGTTGGGTGAGTAGCCTTTGGCTTTGATTTTTTTGCTTTGAGTGAATTGATTTCGGCTTTGGTTTTTGCTTTGGCCTTGAACTTTGGCTTTGGGTGAATGGATATTGGCTTGGGCCTTTGACTTTGGCCTTTCGCTTTGACTTTGGGTGGATGGCCATTGGCTTGGGCCTTTGATTTTGGCCTTTCGCTTTGAATTTGGGTGAATGGCTATTGGCTTGGGCCTTTGATTTTGGCCTTGAGCTTTGGCTTCGGGTGAATGGTTGTTGGCTTGAATGGCTTTTGGACTTGGGCTTTTGCTTGGCTTTGGCCTTGAGTGAATGGATATTGGCTTGGGCCTTTGATTTTGGCCTTTCGTTTTGGCTTTGGGTGAATGACCGTTGGTTGGGCCTTTGATTTTGGCCTTTCGCTTTGGCTTTGAGTGAATGGATATTGGCTTGGGCCTTTGATTTTGGCCTTTCGCTTTGGATTTTGATTTATTGGTTATTTGCCGTCCTTCGTTCGAGGCAGGTAAAGGTGCAGACAGGGATGTACCCGTAGGTGAGAGGTTGATTCTTGGTGATAGGGTGTTTTTTGTGGGGAATGGGCTTGCCTTCCGTCATTGATCACGAATAAGGAGATGTTCTGGTTTGTTATCTAGGTTCATCGTAGAATCCCTTTGATAAAAGCTCGTTCGAAATTGGGTGCTAATGAAAGGTTTCTATTGCCAGACAGGGAATAGGTAAAGAGAATGGACACGGAGTTTCGAGTCCTTTTCTTGCTCAGTACCAAACGTCACTCGAGTGTACTCACATTGAATTGGAACATGTTGTTTTTTTTAAATCAATTCTCAAATCAATTCTCGTTGTCAACGGGAAATGGTAAAGGGGAGAATATATGACAGCTGGAAATTGTGCTTTTATTTAGATAAATAAGATGTTAGCACAGACTCGATGAATACATGTGAATCATGGGGACAGCCCCCAGTTTGTCACTTAGGAATAAAAGGACAGACACTAGGATAGATATGAGAAAGCCTAAGACTCGGACCCGGACTCAGACTCAATCGTAGATACGAACTCCTAATCACCATGTTCCCCCTTGAAGGTCTCTTTCGCAGTGCGGAGTCTATTGATCGAATACGAAAGAGGAGGGGCGAATTGAGTATTAAAACGATGAACACTTTTTCGAAATATATGATGTAAAATTAATTGTTTGATTTTATTGATTAAAATCAACTAATTAATTTACTAATAATAAGATGCAAAATCAAAACAACAAAAATAAAGAGAGAGAGAGAAGAGAGACACACAGGATTTTTGAAGTGGTTCAGTTTCACAAGTCGAAACCTACGTCCACTATTCTCGATTAATAATTTTTAGTACCTTTCTCCGGATTACAAAAATTATCAATCCACTCGTATAATCAACTATATGATTATAACTCAGATTGAGTATCGCTAAATACTCTAGGTTGCTCTTACGTTAATAAGAAAAGTACAACGATAAATACTAATCTCACGTTATGCGAGTGAGTATAATATCTTTGTGCACTTAGTATCCTATAACGATTTTTCTTCGAGTGATTGACAAAATTGATGCGCAACTTTTGTATAAGCAAATTGTAAAATAAGAATTAAAGCTCAAAGAATTTTGCTTAAAATATTTTTCTCTCTAAAAGTGTATATGTGTGTCACTATTAAATGATGAATGAATGAGAGTATTTATAGTAGTAGAGAATTAGGGTTTAGGAATGTTCTGGAATTAGGGTTTAGGAATGTTCTGGAATAATAAAACCTAAACGACTTGATGAACAAGTACGAGGCAAGGAGATGGAGTTCGGCCTCCTAGGAATTCGGCTTTCTAGGGTTCGGCCACTAGGGTTCGGCCTCCTAGAGTTTTGGTCGGCCCATTCGGTCCTCTTGCTTCTATAGTCCACAACAAATCGAGATAGAATTTAGTTAAAAACCTAGGTTGCATGACGACATAAATATCGTGTTACAAACCAATAGTTTATTCAACTTAAATTCTTATTAATTAATTCCAATTAAAATAAATATTCTCTTATCTTTATAAATCACTAAAAATATATTTTCCAAAAATTAACGCATCATTTTGTCTAGCAATGAAGTTATGGCTGTGAGGTCATAACTTCACTAATCTTTAAATCAAACAAAGTAAAACCATTACCGGATGACGACCTATACTATCTAATCTTCAGTAGATCTTCAGTAAACGAATCGTCTCTTCACAAGTCTCTCATCTTGAGTCTCGTGGTTGATTTCTGATCTTGATCTTGCTTGAATACAACAATCAAGTGTCTTTGAAGTCGTACCTCCTTGGTCCAAACTTCAAGCTTGCATCATCGTAATTGTTCCTTTCTAAATTAAGACTTAAGCACACAATTACACGCATATGTTTATAATATTAAGTCCACATACAAATCATTATAGTCATTATCAAAACAATTAATTAGGACTAAAGGTCCAACAAATTCCCCCTTTTTGATGATGACAAGTCTCCTATGATTTGTGTCTAAGTCTAGTTCCCCCTTAACATAATACTTCCCAAATTATAGAACAGTTGAGCGCAGAAACTAATAATCTTTTCAAAGTTATAACTATAGAACGCCTTGAGAGAATTAACTTGAGACGGTCGCAAATCATAAAAACAATTCCCCCTCTTGGCATCATTGAAAAGATGAGAACAAACATAAAACAACTAGAATAATATATTATGAGACAAGAATTAATCATGAAAAAACATATTATATTAAACGCAATCTAGTTCTTAATTAGCATAATAATATTATAAACCTGCAATCACACAAGGAATAAAATGCGGAATTGAAAAAGCTAATATCCATAAGAATGGATTTTTATTGTGAGCAAAGGAATTAAAAAGATGAGGCTAGGTTGGATGGGTGTGGCGAGGTGGTCAAGGGTAGCGTGGACTCGGCGATTGTGACCTAGGACGCGTCCGATATTCCCAGTCTTTGAGTCGCGCGTGACATTGGTCTAGAAGTGCAGCTTGAGCAGTCAATCGAGTGTCGAAATTACCAATCCTCAAGGTCATAGCTTTAACTGCTTCATATATCGTTTGCATCTCAGACCTCATCTCCTTTCCAGATTGTAAAAGCTCATCACCAAACTTAACCAAACTATCCAAACCTTCCCTCATATGAGTAGACTCGGAGTGTGTTCGCACGGCGGCCTTAAGAGCACTATCGATTTTCGTGTCAAACCGTGTCAACACGGTATTGAGACGCGCCGGACTAATACTACTTGGTCCACTAGTATCAACTCTCTTTTCCTTTTTAATAAGATCGAACAACTCACTTAATTTCTTGTCTTGCTCATTAATCCTTCCAAGAATACAAGTGAAATTCGATTCCATCTTAGAATCCAATATCTCAAAACTTACATTGCTTTTTCCTCCTTTTTCTCCTTTTTCTCCTTTTGATTCAAAACATAAGTCCGGGCCATTAATAACGAGCTTCATATAAGATAAATAAATATCGCTCATCTCGTCATTTGTTATTACTCCATAACTCTGCTTCCCAATAACTCCTTTCTTCTCTAAAATTCGTGAGATCCAATTCCCATAAGGCAAACTTAAAGTAGAAGCTAAATCATCCATCTTAGCTGTTACACTAGCTTGTATAATTTTATGAAACACAAGCATAGGTAGACTAACCTTTTCTCCTTCAAGCCAAGCCTTCATAATAATCATCTCATGAACCCCGAATTTATCTCTACCTTCTTTGCGAGGCACAACGGTAGTCCAAAGAAAGTTCAAAAAGAACCTCAAAGTTGGCGAAAACTTAGTTGTTAAAAGAGTTTCAGACGAAGTTGCATCCTTTTTGAAATACCGTTTCACTATTAACCTGTCATCAGGTGACATACTTCCCCATTCTACGCTTGGATTAATTTTGATTCCTCCTCCAGGAACTCGAGCCAAGTCGCAGAAATCGCCAGGTGAGACACGTATAGATGTCTCATTAACCACAGCAAGTAAATTTCCTTCCTTAAATTGAACAGTAGCATAAAATTGATATACTTCAATAGGAAAGACTGGACCACTTACAGCAACAATATTTTCCCATCCTTGATCTTTGAGAAAATTCCTGAAAAACCCAAGTGCTTTATATTGTTTTAACCAATCAATCGAATATACTCGTCCTGCGTGAATGCGATATTGAGCAACTTGATTGATATTTCTTCGTTCTACTTGAGTTAATCGAAGATTATTTAGTCCATTGTTGGTGTAATCATCCATATGCTGTGCGTAAAGAACACGTGAAGAACCATCTTGAAGTATATAGCGCTCAGTTTTCGAGCCTACCTCAGTTTCCGAAACCAATTTTCCCTTACCCTTAATCAATTTTCGTCTTTTTGTGAGGTTGTCGGGTAGGTCGACGGCGGACCGTGGGGAACGAGGGGTTTCGGGCGGCGTGACGGAGCGCGTGGTTCTCGGGGGTGATTGGGTTACCTTCTTTCTAACAACAACATGTTTCTTGGATTGAAAACGGGTTGTAGGTTGATTTGTCATTATTAATCTTGAAGGTTTTGAAAAAGTATTAGGGAAGAAAATAATTGAATTGATGAGAATTATGGAGAGATTAAAAGGGTTTAAATAGCATAAGGAATTTGTGTTTTGGTAACAATAGAATTCTTAAAGATAGAAAATAATACCAATTTCCTAATTTTTAATGCCTTTCCTTTTTCTTTTTTTCGGCACTTTCCCTTTTTTATTCTCGTGCCTTTTTTTTCACGGCACTTTCCTTTTTTTTTTCGTGCTTTCCTTTCTTTTTTTGGCACCTTTTTTTTTGTTTTTGGTATTATCTCCTATTTCTTATAGGATAAGAATAAGAAAAGAATCCTATTTTATGTAAGATTAGGAAAGAATAATTTGTATTGGAGTTTAGGCAGGATTTGTGTAGGAATATAATAAGATAAAAATATCTTTATTATATTTAGGCATTTTATTGTAGATTTTGTCGAATTTTGTACGAATATGTGATCATACAGAATATAAAATATTACCATACACATAAGCAAGATATAACACGTAAAATAAACATTATTTAACATAATTAAACTTGCAACAAAAATATACGGACACAATCGTACAATCTCATCTTCCTAGCCAGTATGACGGATTTAATTATCACTAATTAAACCAATCTCAAGTCTCAATAAATCAAAGCGTTTTCTAGCTAACGGCTTAGTCAAGATATCAGCCCATTGCCTTTCGGTACTAAAAAATTCAAGTGAAATGTTGCCTTTCTCTACATGATCTCTTAGAAAATGGTGTCGGATATCTATATGTTTGGTCCTCGAGTGTTGGGCAGGGTTCTTAGAAATTACGATAGCACTCGTATTGTCACACATAATAGGCATACGACCTACATTTATACCATAATCACATAGTTGTTGCTTTAACCAAAGTAATTGAGAACATACCAGTCCAGCAGATACATACTCGGCTTCCAGTGAGACACATTGCAATCGAATTTTGTTTCTTTGATCCCCATGTGATAATACAAGGTCCAACAAACGTAGCAAACCTAGAAGTGCTTTTCCTATCTAAAGAGCATCCCGCATAACTCATCCGAATACCCTACTAGATCGAAATTACACTCAAGTGGATACCATAAGTACAAATTAGATGTACCAATTAAATATCTCAAGATACGTTTAACTGCAATCATATGTGACTCTTTAGGACATGATTGATATCGTGCACAGACACATACACTATACATTATATCAGGACGACTTGTAGTTAAATATAAAAGTGAACCAATCATACCTCGATATGTAGTCTCATCGACACACTTACCATGTTCATCTATAGTTATCTTCTTTTCAGGTACCATAGGTGTATCGTAAGATTTTGCATTTTCCATACCGAATTTTCGAATCAGTTCCTTGATATATTTCTGTTGGTGAATCTTTATACCATCCTTTGTTTGTTGAATTTGTAAACCTAGAAAGTACTTCAATTCTCCCATCATGCTCATTTCAAACTCAGAAGTCATTAGATCTGAAAAATACTTGCACAATTTTTCATTAGTAGAACCGAATATAATATCGTCTACATAAATTTGCACAACAAGTAAATTAGAACCCTCGGATTTTAGGAACAAGGTTTTATCGACAGATCCTCTTATAAAATTATTTTGTAATAGAAACTTGGATAATCTGTCATACCATGCCCTTGGAGCTTGTTTCAAACCATATAAAGCTTTGTCTAACTTATAAACGTGGTTTTGAAACTTGCTATATAAAAATCCGGGAGGTTGTTCTACATAAACTTCTTCTTCCAAATAGCCATTAAGAAATGCAGTCTTAACATCCATTTGGAATAATTCCATTCCTTTATGAGCAGCAAAGGCAATAATGAGACGAATAGCCTCAAGTCTTGCTATGGGTGCAAAGCTCTCGTCATAATCGATTCCTTCTTGTTGATTGTAGCCTTGGACAACTAGTCGTGCCTTATTTCTTGTAATAAGTCCTATATCGTCTAGTTTATTTCTGAACACCCATCTTGTACCAATAACAGTTCGATCACTAGGTCGTGGCACTAAGTGCCATACCTTATTGCGTTCGAATTGTTGAAGCTCATCTTGCATAGCGGTTATCCAATCAGGTTCAGCAAGAGCTTCTTTGATATTGGTAGGTTCAATGGTTGACAGAAACGAGAAGAACGAGTAGAAATTATTCAAGGACCTTCTAGTTTTAATGCCTTGTTCTAGATCCCCTAGGATTTTGTCCAAAGGGTGGGAGCTTTGATGTTTCCACTTTTTGAGAACTCTAGGCTCATTATCATTTGATGAACTCGCACCATCTGCAGACGAGGAATCATGATTTATTCCCCCTAAGTTAGACTCGGGATTTTCTTCAGAAGTATCACTAACTTCATTAGAAATTTCAGGATTTGGATCGGAAGTTACAACATCATTAGGTATAACTTCAAGATCTTTTTCTTTATCTAAGGAAGGGTCAATAGTATCATTAACTACGGACTTATCACTTCTCTTAGGATCGTTTGCAGAATTATCTAGTTCATCATCGATACCTTGAATATCTTCATCTTCATTTAAGGGCTCATTTCTTGCTAAAAAGAAATCGGGCTCATCTGGATCCTTTTCTTCATGTTCAACTTTATCAAGCATATTATCTTCGTCAAAGAGAACATGAACACTTTCTTCTATGTGCAAGGTTCTTTTATTAAACACTTTGTAAGCTTTACTATGATCCGAATATCCCAGAAAAACAGCTTCGTCACTTCGGGGGTCAAATTTTCCTAAATTGTCTTTTCCATTATTATGAACAAAGCATTTACTCCCGAAGCAACGGAGATGTGATATATTGGGTTTTCTCCCTCTTAAAAGTTCATAGGGGGTCTTTTTCAAAATAGGTCGGATCATAGCTCTATTATGCACATAGCATGCGGTACTAACAGCTTCTGCCCAAAAACTTCTAGGGAGGCCACTACACAAAAGCAAAGTATGAGCCATATCCTCTAGGGTTCGATTCATACGTTCCACGACACCATTTTGTTGTGGGGTACGTGGTGCGGAGAAGTTATGCCCCACACCATTTTCCCTACAAAATTCTATAAACAACTGATTATCAAATTCCGTGCCGTGATCTGTCCGAATCGAAATTAGCTTTTTGTCATATTTATTTTGGGCAAGCTTCATTAATACCACAAATTCATCGAAAGTTTCATCTTTAGAGGAAAGAAAGATTGGTCAGACATACCTTGAGTAATCATCGACTAGAACAAATATATACTTTGATCCACCACGGCTTCTAACTTTCATAGGTCCACATAAATCCATGTGTACCATCTCAAGTGGTCGTTTAGTGCTAACTACTCTTTTAGGTTTAAATGAGGATCTAACATGTTTGCAGCGGGCACATGAGTCACACATTGTCTCTTGCTCGAATTTAATTGAGGGCAAGCCTTCAACTAAATCCATGGACTTAAGTTTCTATAAAATAGTTGGACTAATGTGTGCAAATCTCTTGTGCCACAAGCAAGACTCATCTGAGGTTGCTTTCATACACGAGAAGGAATTTGTATTGACAACATTTAAGTCAATCATATACACATTCCTCATACGGTGACCCTCAAGTAAAACATTACTAGTACCTTCAATTATGATACGACAAACATCGGCATGAAAAACAACTCTATTTCCTTTGTCACATAATTGAGAAATACTAAGTAAGTTATGTCTAAGACCACTTACCAAATATACTTTATCGATTGAATGGGAGGTTGAAATTCCGATTTTTCCTACTCCAATAATCCTACCCTTCTTGTTATCTCCAAAGGTAACTTTGCCACCGAAGAAAGGCTCTAGTGAAAGAAAAAGATTTCTGTCTCCTGTCATGTGTCTCGAGCATCCACTGTCGAGATACCATAGATTATTTTCTTTCACTACTACCTGCAAATGAATTAAATACAATTTTTAGGTACCCAAGCTAAGTTGGGTCCTTTATTGTTAGTAACTCTGTAGATTTGATCCTTTCTAACCCATACTTGTCTTATTATTCTTTTGGCTTTAGCATTGGGTTGTCATGGTCTTTGTCTAACAATCGGAACATAAGGTACTCTAGGTTTTGTTCTAACAAAAGTAGCTCTAGGTCTAGTACCTTCATGTGACGCTCTAGGTTTGGAGTTATGAACTTTAGGCTTGAATGTATGCTTTCGATTCTCATTTATTTTGTTTGATTTTGAAGGAACAGATGAGTAATCAAAAGCCATATCATAATTCCATCAAAACTCGTTATTGCGTTCTTCGTTGTCGTTAGGTTCATCTATAGTAGAGACATCATATTCTATTATGAAATCACAAGTCTTAGCAGTTTCGACATTCTTTTGCTTATCCAAAGAAAGTTTGACACAATTGACTTGAATATGTCCAGTAGAGCCACAGTAATTGCAAATCAAGTATTCTGGAAGATTAACATATTTTCTTTTTCTGAAATCATGATCAGAAGGATTAGATTTGCATTTATCATGGTCTCTACGGCTATAGCATTCATGACAAAGTCCCATCTTCATGTTATTATCAGATTGTTCAGTGAGGAAGTTTAAAACTTTTGTGCTTGCTTCCCATTTATCATGAACTTTTCGTGCATGTAAGAGTAATTCTTTCAAGGACTCAATTTCTTTTTCACATTTATAATGATCTACATTTGAATCCTTGGAAGAGTTACCTTTCTCAAAGTCTTCACGAAATTTATCAAAACGTTCATTCAAGACACGTTTCTCATTTTCATGTTGTTCCTTAAGTTCAGACATACTATTACTAGCTTCTTCCAATTGCTTAAAGAGAAATGTAATTTCTCTCTTGTGTTTGGAAACCACACTATCTTTGCCATTAAGTTCATCTTTTAAAATCTCATTGACTTTCTTCAACTCAGAAGTTATAGCATCACTAGCTGTAACTTTAGCTTGAAAATGCTTAATGTTGAGTTTGAGCTCTGAAGTTATGGCATCACTAGCCTTAACTTTTGATTCAAGAGCGTTTTTCTCAGCATTTGTCATGTCTGAAGTTATAGCTGGAGTAGCCATAACTTTAGATTTGAGCTTTTTGGCTTTGGCTTTTAGAAGTTGGTTCTCCTCAGCAATATCTAGAATTTGTTCCTTAAGGTCTTTTAACTCTAAACTTTGTTCATGACAATGATCAAGGGATTGTTCAAAATACTTAATTAAAGTATCCTTAGAAAGTTTCTTAACTTGCTTTTTAAGTTAAAAAAAACTTACCTCTTCACCCTTGAATCTGAATCTGAATTTCCAACAAGACACATCTCAGCATTTGAAGCATTGCTTTCATTGTCGCTTTCGGAGAATAGGTCAAGACTGACGCTACTTAGACAAAGATTGGCAGTTTCTTCTTCATCTTCGGATTCGCCATCTTCAGAGTCCAAGTCTCCCTAACAATATGCCATCATAACTTGCTTGAATTCCTTCTTTGTTTTGTCACGTTGAGTTTTGTCTTTAATTTTCTTCCATGTAGGGCAATTTTGATCATGTGATCATTATCACCACACTTGAAGCATCCACGATTAGAGAAAGACCATTTTGACTCAGAACTTTTCTTTGGAGTTTGTTTTGATTTGTTATTTGTTTTATTTTGATTTTGATTGAAAGCCTTTTTCTTAAAACGTTTAATAAACAATACGGTTTCATCTTCAATATCTGAAGAATCATTAATCTTGCTAGACTCAGCTTGTAAGGCCATCTTTTTGCTTGTGCCAGCTTCCTCCTCATCCTGATTCAGAGTAATCTCGTGAGCCATTAAGGTTCCGAGTAGCTCCTGATAGGATAACGAAGTTATGTCCTTACATTCCTCTATGACAGATACTTTATGTCTCCATCTACGAGACATGCTTTTGAGAATTTTTCTAGCAATTTCCTCGGAGTCAAAAGTTCTTCCTAAATTCTTTAGCTCATTGATGATGCTAGAAAAGCGAGAGGACATGCTGTCAACTGACTCGTTTTTCTCCATGGCAAACAGCTCGTATTTTCGCATTAGTAATGCCATACGTTGCTTTTTGACAACAGTGGTTCCCTCATAGGCTAATTCTAGACCATCCCATATTTCCTTGGCAGATGAACTGGTTGAGAAACGATCGAATTCAGTAGCAATCATACCGTTTTGCAATAAGCTTATTGCTTTTGAATTCTTCTCAGCCTTTTTATAATCCGCCTCAATATAGTCTTCTTCATTCTTTTCGACGGTGGTGCCATTAGTGGTTGCAAGTAAGATCTTATTCGGACCATTCTTGATAATCAACCAACACTCCCAGTCGTTTCCTTTAATGAAGTGGGTCATCATATTTTTCCATAAACCATAGTTCTTCCCATTGAATATAGGACACTTAAGGTGTTTGGAATCCATTTGATAAAAAATAAATGCAGCGAAAAAAGATAAATAGACTCAAAAAAAATATATCAGCCTCTAGCCGTTAGGCTTATCAAGAGCACGAGGCTCTGATACCAATTGAGGAGTCTATTGATCGAATACGAAAGAGGGGAAGGGTGAATTGAGTATTAAAACGATGACCACTTTTTCGAAATATATGATGTAAAATTAATTATTTGATTTTATTGATTAAAATCAACTAATTAATTTACTAATAATAAGTGCAAAATCGAAACAACAAAAATAAAGAGAGAGGGAGAAGAGAGACACACAGGATTTTTGAAGTGGTTCAATTTCACAAGTCGAAACATACGTCCACTATTCTCGATTAATAATTTTTAGTACCTTTCTCCGGATTACAAAAATTATCAATCCACTCGTATAATCAACTATATGATTATAACTCAGATTGAATATCGCTAAATACTCTAGGTTGCTCTTACGTTAATAAGAAAAGTACAACGATAAATACTAACCTCACGTTATGCGAGTGAGTATAATATCTTTGTGCACTTAGTATCCTATAACGATTTTTCTTCGAGTGATTGACAAAATTGATCCGCAACTTTTGTATAAGCAAATTGTAAAATAAGAATTAAAGCTCAAAGAATTTTGCTTAAAATATTTTTCTCTCTAAAAGTGTATATGTGTGTCACTATTAAATGATGAATGAATGAGAGTATTTATAGTAGTAGAGAATTAGGGTTTAGGAATGTTCTGGAATTAGGGTTTAGGAATGTTCTGGAATAATAAAACCTAAACGACTTGATGAACAAGTACGAGGCAAGGAGATGGAGTTCGGCCTCCTAGGGATTCGGCCTCCTAGGGTTCGGCCACTAGGGTTTGGCATCCTAGGGTTTTGGTCGGCCCATTCGGTCCTCTTGCTTCCATAATACACAACAAATCGAGATAGAATTTAGTTAAAAACCTAGGTTGCATGACGACATAAATATCGTGTTACAAAATAATAGTTTATTCAACTTAAATTCTTATTAATTAATTCCAATTAAAATAAATACTCTCTTATCTTTATAAATCACTAAAAATATATTTTCCAAATATTAACGCATCATTTTGTCTAGCAATGAAGTTATGGCTGTGAGGTCATAACTTCACTAACCTTTAAATCAAACAAAGTAAAACCATTACCGGATGACGACCTATACTATCTAATCTTCAGTAGATCTTCAGTAAACGAATTGTCTCTTCACAAGTCTCTCATCTTGAGTCCCGTGGTTGATTTATGATGTTGATCTTGCTTGAATACAACAATCAAGTGTCTTTGAAGTCGTACCTCCTTGGTCCAAACTTCAAGCTTGCGTCATCGTAATTGTTCCTTTCTAAATTAAGACTTAAGCACACAATTACACGCATATGTTTATAATATTAAGTCCACATACAAATCATTACTGTCATTATCAAAACAATTAATTAGGACTAAAGGTCCAACACGCAGCATCCAGCGGCTTGAATGTTTGAACTTGAGCATTGACCCACTTGAGCATTTCACTCTCGTTGTTGGGGATGATATGAGGACAATAGTCGATGAGGCTTTTATCTCCTTACAGAAAGAGATGTTCATTAGGGTTGTCTTCATCACTTGGTTGGCAGTGCGATGAAGCTATCAGTTCATGATTGTCGATCATATTTTAAATAACATGTTTCAGTTTGAAGCATGTTTCAGTGTCATGACGATTCCCTTGATGATATTGGCAATAGGCACTTCCGTCCCAGAAACGGGATTTTCTGCTTTCAGACGGGTCCGGAGTGGGCCCGATTGGTTGTAGCTTCCCTTCAGTCATGAGCTTTTGAAGAGTTGTGGCATAGGTTGTGTTGATTTTCGTGAATATCCTTTGAGAACGTTCAACCTTGTTGTTTGATTTGAGACATTCAGGAGGATTGTCTTGACTGAGAGGTGCAATTATGATTTTGCCAGCTTCAATCATATCTTGAATGGCATGCTTGAGTTTGAAGCAGGTTTCGGTGTCATGGCCCTTGCCTTTATGGTATTGGCAATAGGCATTAGGGTTCTAGAAACGAGATTTCTTAGCCTCAGATGGATCCGGAGTTGGTCCAATCGGTTGCAGTAATCCTTCTGAAGTAAGTATCCGCAGAGCGGTACCATATGTTATTCCCAGATCTGTGAATACCCTTTGATGTTTTCCCATGATTCCAGCATTGGTGTTTTTTGGGATGTTTTTGTGAGTTTTGTTTTTGGTAATCCTGGGCGGAAACAAGATTTGGTCGTTGTCAATGGGAAGTTTTTGGGATGTTGCTTGGTATTTTGAAAGTGATTTTGGTGAGGTGATTTCTTTGTTGGTAGGTTCTTGGGTATGGGAACCATCGGACAATTCCTCATTTTCAACAGCTGTTGGTTGGTGAACGGAGGGTTGGCTTTCTTCTTGATGGTCAGGTTCATTTTCGGTATTACCAAACCTTTTCTCCAAATGAGCTACTCGAGTGTTCAAATCATCGATAGCCACTTGCAGCTTTGAGAATATGTTGTTGATGGAGACGGAGAGCAACAATATAGCGCTTTGTATGCCATCATCGTCAATTGCATGAATTTTCTCATCGTCAGGAGAGATGAGATGAGAGCAGTCTAGGAAAGATTCTTGACTGTGTCCAATTGGGTTTTCTGGATGGTTGTTTTTGTTGTTTGTTGAGGAAGGTTGTGAAAATTCACCCTTTTCGATCATATTAAGGATGGCACCTTTCAGAGGGAGACACATTTCAGTATCGTGTCCGCGACCTTGGTGATAATGGCAGAACAGTTTTCCGTCCCATCTACGTCCTCGCTTCTTTGGTAGAGGGTCCGGAGTTGGACCAATCGGTTTGAGCTTTCCTTTGGAAATTAGTCTTTCCAAGGCTGTGGCATAAGTCATACCCAAATCAGGGAATGACCTATGAGGTCATCTGGTTTTGTTTGGTTGAGTTCCCAGGGGGTTTGCTTCAGTGGTTTTTGTTGCCTTCCAACTAAGGTTGACTTTGTCGTTGGCAAGTAGCCGGCTTTCAAGGAGCTTAACCCTTTGCTCAATATCAGAAGAGGGAAAATTCCCGGGTATCATTTTGTCTTCAACCTGGGAGAGACGAGTGCTCAAGTCTTCCACGGTAGCTAGGAGTCGTAGGACCATGTTGTTGGTTTCAGCAGAAATCATGGTGGATGCAGATTGATCGGCTTCTTGAGTTTCTGGTTGGCGATTGACGGCACCCAAGGGATTCCTATTTGACATAACGATAGGCGTTATAACTTGTCTTGGAAAGAGATTACACAAACAAAAGCAAGTACGACACATATGTATAAAAGGCAGTTATGTCGTGAAGACGCGACGGTGTGACTACGTTATGAGTTCATTAAAGATCGTGGATGACCTCTTGTGTTTGAACTCTTGGTGCATGACTTTGAACTTAGACTCGAGTGTCGACTTTGGCATAGTGATGCTTAGACAGATGACTTCTGATGAGATTTGGAGGTTTGTTGCTGGCGTGACCCCGTTGGACAAGACATATACACAAACTTGACCTTTGACCTGTAATGTAGGGGAAAGACGGGTTTAATACTCGAAAGGTTTTGACTCTGCTAACGTCATTTAAGATGTCTCGACAATTAGGCGACACGACCTAAACCAGAAGGTAGGTACTAACTTCGGCGTAGATCTGGCGATATCGAGATGACTTGACGTGAAATCGACTGGACTCTATTCGACTCGAGGCTGAATCGGAGAGGTGGACTGAAATTTTCGAAAATAGAAATTTTCAAAAAGATCCATTTGTCGTTTTATGGATGGCTTCCGAAGAGTAAGGATCTTCGAAAGGTCGGCCATTTGAAGGGGTTGTCTTAGATTTGTTTTCAAAAGACGGTTTGAGTTAAGATTGCGGCGGCTATGAAAACAATGTGTTGTTTCCGAAGACGGTTTTTGAAATACCGAATCACGGATTTAAAAATCGAGAATCGAAGAATTTGGAATCGTCATCACAATGGTCATGAAAACGGTTAAATTTGTTTCAAAGGATTTAAAATTGGGTTAAAAATTTGAAAACGGTTAAATTGGTTTTCAAAGATTTGATTTTGGATTGAAATTTGAAAACGGTTAAATTTGTTTTCAAAGATTTGATTTTTGAATTGAAATTTGAAAACGGTTAAATTTGTTTTCAAAGATTTGATTTTTGAATTGAAACTTGAAAACGGTTAAATTGGTTTTCAAAGATTTGATTTTGAATTAAAATTTGAAAACGGTTAAATTTGTTTTCAAATAGTTTGAAATTGTATTTGAAATTTGAAAACGGTTAAACTTCTTTTCAAAGATTTGATTTTGAATTTGAAATTTGAAAACGGTTAAATTTGTTTTCAAATGATTTAAAATTGGAAATTATGAGGATTGAGTCCGTCATTATGACGGGTTAGAAAACCGTTTTAACCTTTGAAAGACGGTATATAAATCGAAAAGTGTGAGAATTGAAATCGTCATTACGACGGCTTAGAAAAGCCAAATTTGATTTCGAAAACGAGATTTGAAATTTGGAAAGTTGCATGGGTTGGAATCGTTATTACGACGGTTTGAAAAACGTTTTTATTTGAAAATTGATTTCGAATTTTGAAAGTTCGAGGGTAGAATTCGTCATTACGACGGCGTAAAAGGGCTCTTTGAGAATGCAACAGTCGGCGAGGGACCGAGGTTTGAAACGGCCATTATGACGACGTAAAAGGGTATTTTGAAATGGTTTGTGAAAACCGAGTTTTGAAATCGTTATTACGACGGCATAAGAATGTGATTTGAATGGTTATAAAAAATCGGGTTTTGAAATGGCCATTATAACGGCATCAGAAGGCGTGTTGAAATGGTTGTAGAAAACCGGTTTTGAAAATTGTCATTACGACGGCCTAGAAAAGCGTGTTGAAATGGGTATAAAATCGGGTTCGAAAATCGTCAATACGACAGCCTAGAAAGGCGTGTTAAAATGCAACGGTCGGCAAAAGACCGAGGTTTGAAACGGCCATTATAACGGCATAAAAAGGTGTTTTGAAACAGTCTTAAAAGTCGAGTTTGAAAATCGTCATTACGACGGCCTAGAAAGGCGTGTTAAAATGGTCGGCAAAAGACCGAGGTTTGAAATGGCCATTATAACGGCGCAAAAGGTGATTTTGAAATGCAACGGTCGGCGAAATATCGAGGTTTGAAACGGCCATTATAACGGCACAAAATGTGTTTTTGAAAGTTTGAAAATGACACGGAAGGACTTATGATCACATAACACATAAGCACTCACAGTTCATTATATTATGCATAATGCTGACACGGGGTTTAGCTTAAAAGGGTGGGTTACACACCAAGCAATCAAACCCCGATTTTCGAGAGGGATACCAATCCAAACAAAATGTGTAAGGAGGGTGCCCTAGCCTCGTTCTCGAAGGTGATGAAAGCTCTTTGATGAAACAGAAATGTGTAACGTCAATGGTATGCTAGACTCAATCGGGATTCGAAACGCGGGGATGAGAAAACTCACGCTGACGAGACGAGCCAATTGGTCGATAAAGATTAGGTTGTGGGCCCGGACAAGGAACCCGACTTATGACCGTAATATCAATTAATGCACTATAACCACGATCTCGTTCGAGTTTAACCTCTACGGAACACAAAGACACAAGTGTCCTAGTTTTCCCCAGCGGAGTCGCCAATCTGTGGACATGGGCCACAGGCCGGTCTGTGGATTTGGGCCACCAATCGATCTGTGGTCACGGGCCACCTGCACGCCAAGCCAATCTGTGGACATGCAGCGGTCTAGAAAGCCACGCTCGGCGGCGTAAAAATGCTTTCGACCGGATCGCTTTAGATCAGTCGGTTTCGTCTCGGCAAAGGTCTTGAAATGATTAGAGATGTTCGGAGTCGCCACCAAGAATTTGTGGAATGCCTGGAACCCGTTCGAAATCCAATTTATACCTCGGCCAAACGAAGCACAAAGCAGTGTTTGACATAGGTACTAAAGATAAGGACGCGTCCCCCTTTTAGCATTATATGCCTAAAATGACTCTCGTACGCCCTGGATAAGGCCACTCACTATCCAAAGGTTCCGAGTAAGGGGTGAGGGTACGTATTAGGAAGCCCTTTAATCGGACACCCAATCCCGCCCGCGTTAGCGGCCTCTACTGATCGATCGTGGTTGTTTAAGTGCAAAAGTTGATAAAACGGTGTAAATGCGTGAATGCACATCCAAAAGTGTTAACCTAACATGTGAGCTTTCTAAGTCGGTTTGTTGATCCAAATATCAAGAATAAGATGTCAAGGTGGATTTAGATTGATTTACATGTGAAAACGGAAATTAAACATCCATTTACCAAATTCGGGTTATGATGCTTAACACGATCCATTTATTGAAAAAGGGTGTCAAATGACAAAGTGTAAAAACGTAAGCTTGTAAATTTGATCCGTCATGTATTCGGATTAACCATAATCGGGATCGTCCTAGACAAGTGCTAAAAACGAGGCAGAACAGTGCCAGGCAACCCTGTTAAGGCGCGAGCCTATTGGCGAGGTAAGGGGCTCTGCCCAGGTTTTGAAATATGAAAGCAGGGGGCCTCTTGGGGCGCGAGCCATGGGGCGAACCAAGAGATGCCTCCTGGTTGTTAAAATGGTTGTTTAAAACCGTATTTGTGAATAAATGATTTGCAAGTATGATTTGCATGACTCGGAATAATTACTATAATATTAGTAATATTCGTTGTCGGATTTACAAGTTTGAAAAGTATAGTTTACAAATAAAAATGTAAAATGCTTGATTTGAACTAATCATGTTAAGTTCATTTCTTTGTAATTAGTCAAGTTAATCATCGTACTCGGATTAAACCGACATGGTATAAAGAACCAAGGATGATTATGAATTATGACTAATATATTTGGAAATATAAACAAATGGGAAAAATGGTAAATAAAAGAAAAGGGTGTTAAAATACCCATTAAAATGTAATTAACCAATAATATCATCGAGTCACGGAATAAACCGTCATGGTATAAGGAACCAAGGATGATTTTTGTAATGGTCAAAATATGTTTATCATAAAAATGAATTAAAATAGTAAATAAAAGAAAAGGATTTCCTTTAAAATGTAATTAACCAATTAATATCACCGAGTCACGGATTAAACCGTCATGGTATTAAGAACCAAGGGTGATTATGATTTATGGTTAAAAAAGTTTGTCCTAAAAAAGATTTGAAACATTTAAAATGGTAAAAACCGATTGCAAATAAGAAAGAAATAAAGAGGAAAGACGAGAACAAACACAGATGAGTCTGACCTGAGACCCACAAGAGGCGCGAGCCACTTTGCATAGCAAAGGGCTTCTGTCTCAGGCCAAAACTCGGTTTTGGCTCATCTAACCTAAATTTGAATCGTGTTATGCATTGTTCATGCTTATAAACTCATCAAAACAGTAAAGACATGAATTAAAGTGAGATATTTACACCCTCAAACTTACGTATTTTGATGTTTGCATGGTAGACGACTTTAGAGACGGTTTTCTCGTTATGACTACTCGCGATCAAATAAGTTTAAAAAGAGTGCCTTAAAAAAGGATTTGGTTTTGAAAATATGTTGAAAATATGTTAATTAAAACATGTTGATTAATGTTGAGTTGGTCTAATGGGTCGGTCGAATGCACGGCGACGGTACCAAACAATATGTGTAAGGCTTGTGTTTACGATCGGTAGGTCGTAAACACGTGTCGATTTTGTGACTTAGGAAGTCGGGTCTAGAAGTTTAAGGGAGAAGGAGGGGGCTGATACGTTCATTTTGTATAGTCTTTTTAGCCTATTTTAGCACGTATTTCTATGTACTTTCGTACTGTTTATATAGTATTATGCCCCGAATTGGCTACTTTGGTTCGTTTTATCTGTTTTGTAGAAATGAACGTGAAAGTAATGGAATCGAACCATTTTCGTCCTTTTTGCATGCATTTTGAGGAGACGGGATTGTTCAGAGTGAGATCTTGCATTGGGATGCGTGAAGGAACGGTTTACGAGGCAGTCGGTCACGAGTTGGAGTTGTTTTGGAAGAAGAATACTCGATCGAGCTGTTTTACCACTCGATCGAGTGGTTTCTATAGCTGAGAATGGTCGATCGAGTAATATTTTACTCGATCAAGAAGCGCTGGAATTAGAGGTTACTCGATCGAGTAACAATTCTACTCGATCGAGTAGATTATTTTGATAAATGCTCGATCGAGTGGTTTCAGACTACTCGATCGAGTGGTTTTGGCTTTCATGGGCTTTAATTAGCCCGTAAACTTGTTTTAGTTATTGGACTTAGTAGTTTTTCTATTTAAACGCACGTTAACTAGGTTATTAGCATCCAAGTTTTTATCTTATCATTCATCTTCACAGTAAAAGACTGCGTTACTTTTCCCTTCACTGTAACTTTTGCTTTCGGATTTTCTCGCTCGAATTTGTTTGTTCTTTACGCCGGATTGTTGCGATTGTAATCTATTTCTCCCTTTTAATATTAATCTCTCTTTCATTTACTTTAATTATTTGTTTTACTTCATTTAATTTTCTACCCTAATTACTTTTATGCAATTTCATTATCGTTTTATCATGTTGAATGTTAGTTTATTCATCGTTATTAGTTTTGACAATATTGATAGCATGAGTAACTAATCTATTTCATGTTGGGATTAGGGGATCTACGGTAAAAATGTGACGATGTAGTAAACAGGTTAGATGGCTTAATTGTGAGACTCTGTCCCCATTGCAATATTGTAACACCCCCTCATACCAAGGTACCTTACCAGGACTACCCCAGCATGAAAGGTTGTTACCATCTCGGTTGCCCGAGGTTAGTATATATCAAAAGCAACAGTCCAAACACATTTATTAATGTACGGTAGTTATAAAAGTTACATAGTCTCCAAAATCTAATAAACGAATTATCCAAAAGGCAACAACTACCAAAACAATAACTAAGGCTCGTGATGATGTCATCTAATCCAGCGTGGTGACTCTCCCATGACTGCCCCAAGCTCAATAAATGTATCACCTGTCACAATCTGCTCACCATACCCGAATGGATCACCGCAGTTTTACAAAACAACAACACGGGGTCGGTACTACTCAATCAATATAAGACAACAAACATTACCACCGGTGATCATCGATCTCACACAAGAACCGACTACACACCGAAGTGTGTAGCCCCGCAGATTACCCATCGCAAAGGTAATCCCTCGCCGCCGATGGGTGACCGCAGCCGATCCCCACCTAGTCCAGCTCATCAACGAGCGACTAACAATCCTTGTCCCTTAATGTGCACATCCCCTCCCGTGACGGGTTCCACGGAGGGCGAACTAGGGTGTGAAGCCACTCCCGCAAGTGACTCCACCACAATCATACACACACAGCATCACAGCTGTCACAACATCACAACCGTCACAACACAACCACACCAACACCGTCATCACAACACCCATACTCCGATGATCAGCAGATAACAGCACTTACAACACAAGCACAGTCTTAAATCAATTAATAGTAACTGAGTAGGGAAACCCTACCTTTTCGCAATCCGATATGCTCTAATCAATCATACAATATGCATAGCAATTACCACATCGTCACCTACAATAATTATAATAAACAATTAACACACATATAATGACCAAACCCTAAACCCCCAAATTAACCCAAAACAATAATTAGGGCAAAACCCTAAAAGACAACTTAATGAGACTCATGAAATCAGAGACTTACCGACATAATCGACGCAAGGCAATATTCGTTAGACTCACGAACAATCCACGCAAATGAGAGGGAGATTAGGAGAGGATTAGAGTTACGTTGTGTAGTTTAGGTTTTGTAAAAATGTTTTAGAAACTGTATAATGCGTCTCAATATAACTCTAATCCTTTCTAAATCAACCTCGGAAAATATTACCCGTCAGACCGGATACTCGGTCGAGTATAGAGTATACTCGGTCGAGTATTACCCATACTCGGCCGAGTATTCCTGGGCAGTAGCCAAACAGAATACCCAACACACTTTACTCGACCGAGTAGGCCATACTCGGTCGAGTACCAGCCTATAAAATCCGTAGTGTTACAATCTTCCCCCCTTAAAAAGAACTTCGTCCCCGAAGTTCCAACCCAACCTATAAAACATGAACACCTAACACCAGCTCCACTAACCACGCTTACTAGATAACATATCCTCTCGATATTGACTCCATAATATTATCAAATAACCACAATATAACGTTGCCAACCTTGTCTCACTTCCATAACACTCACTAGCAACTCAATACCAAGACAATCCACAAACAAGATCAACCATCGAAACGGAATGTTACATTCTACCACCTTTAAAAGGAACTTCGTCCTCGAAGTTTACTCACACTCATCAACATCATCATCCAGCTGCCAAAACTCTCGAACTCATAAATATCATCATCCACTTTTATCAACACTATCGAAAAAAATTCTCACACTCCTAAACATCGAACTACTACAAGCACAGCCATGGCCTTTTAACACTATCAACCACTATATGTACCCATCCATTCCTTATGCTACACCAACACTCTACGTCCAATAATATTACAACATGCACAACCCTCAAACGCTCTTTGCCGCATCCTACTCCTCTTAAGACACATGTTACGTCCTCGTAACTCACTAATACTAGATCCTTGGCTATACCTCTCATTATCTTCATCACCACCACATGTGAAAGATACCCGCCTATAATCTAAACACTTACTATACCTATATCCAAGGCTCTCTTACTTAAACAGTTCTCATATCTCAACTCATTCTGCACTCCATCTAACCAAAACCACACAATCCTGATCATAACAAACACTCTAACTCTTCCACATTACCGCGACATGACATATCTCTCTATATAAACTATATAAAACTCTTATCGCCAAAAGCATAACTCACAATCCACACTTGTTACGTACACTCACACTCGATCCTCAAGTTCCTTTCTTTCATTACCGCAAGACTCATACATAACTTAACACGACACTAATTACCCAACACCCTACACTCACTGTCTCAACAAAGAATTATGAACCACCCGCATATATCGATCATTACCACACATGTTCTACAAATCACTTGCCATTAACATGTCTACCAAAGCCTCATCTAGAACAAGATCAAAATTATCAGTAACAACATATCCCAACTGTGTCCCATCAACAAAATATCACTATACCATGACAACAACGAAACATATACAACTCTCTTTCATATCATACTCTACCCTCATTCCCAAACAAGTGGTAAGAAACATCAACAAACAAACAAAAGTCTACATGTCTAACCAAAACTCACAAGAAACAACAAAGAACAAAACAACAATCTATGCATAATCGGTCTCAGACTTTCGAAACTCAAATCGTAACCACCCCGTATACTCCACCACAACCGGTGACGGCATCGCAACACCGCCACCAACAACCGCACGCAGCGCAAAATGTCCGCATCACAACACATCATCGTGCCCGGATCACCACCCGAGGCACAACAACCACATCGATAAACATCACGCCCACATATAATTCCCACAAACACCGACTCAAGTATAACTCTCCAGGACAAGAAAACTTACTCAAAACTGCTTTACTCGACCATAACACAACATTTTATGCGGAATAAACATACAAGAATCTCATGCCTATCATCCATACCTTTTCACGGAATAAGCATGTATCATCAATACACATACGATTTTAACTATCCATGCCAAATCAATCAAATTATTACCTTTTGAACCTTATTCCAATAGATTGTCGTACCCAACATATATCACAAACATTCATATAACAACTTTATGACTATCACACCCTACCGCTTCTCGTGAGGTCAGAACATCACACAAACATTTATACACATCATAGACCTATAATCACATCTAACTAGTCAATCCTGATCACGTAAGTTACCACCTGTTAAAAGTTACCTCTCACCCGAGCTTAACTCGTACACCCCTCATAACATATTCTCCCATTCGCATAATCATCACCCCCTGCTAAATGTGACCATACCGTTAATACTCAACTACTAACAACCGCCTCGTATAACCACATCTTATACTCTCTCACAACCATACATATCTATCTGGTCTCTACAAAATCAACCTCATTAGAACAACTAGTTTCCCTAAAGTAACATCATCCTCAACCACTAGTGACAATATTATGGCACCAACATCCTTCATGTGACCACTCTCTTACTATCACTTCGTAATATCACAATCCGTTTTCTCTCTTTGGTTATCATCCCAAATAACGAACATCCAATCCATCAACAAGATTTACCTCAATATTATTCCCAATTCTATCCTTTATCATCTCGTTACCTAACTCTCCACCAAAATCTCAGATCGTGCAAACACTCTACAAGCTCCTTATTCCCTTAATACCTCGAAACTCACGGCTAACACGTCGTCCTGCTCACCTTTATAACCATTAACTCACACCCTCTAATGGGGATATCGTACATTTCATAATTTCCTACCTTCATGCTCCTTAACTCTGGTCAACGTTCTCTCAACTTACTTCCATCCCTCTTTCCCTCCTTTTACTCAATAATGCCAATTAATAAGTCATCTCCTTTCTCTTTCTACCTAACTCTTTAGTCATTTGTTTATTTTCCATAGCTCCACAACTCTAATTCCATTAATTCATCTCAATATCTTATCATTCTTCTTATCATTTATCATCTCTCATCTTGCTTCACACTCACCCTTGTCACCATCAAGTCCGCACACTAATGATTTACTCTTCAATTAGTCGTATCTCCCTTTCGCATCTCTAGAAACCAAAATTCACTTCATACCGTTTGTCCAAAGAATTACACACTAGGCTCACCCCTTTGATATTCCAACTTCCCAAACTTAGCCACTATCTACAAATCCACATCGCGACATAACTTCCTTTAAGTTCACTATATACCTCTCTTTCCTATCTTCTTACAACAACCTTCCATTACATATATCCTTAAGCAACTCTATCCTAGCTGTCTTCCTCCATAAATCCTTACACATCCAAATATGCCACTATTCGTGTCCCTTATCTCAATCTTTCATTCTCATGCTTCTTTACACTTACATCACCCTTGTCCATATACACTTACTTTTATACTACTCAACACACGACTATATCACTCATCATATCTCACAAAACATGCTCTTTGCCTCAATTAGCTCACATTCTTCCTTTTTCTTTTTCCATTATCTCTCACATGTCTTCCTTATCCAACACATGTCCTTCATAAGCCGGCATTCTCCCTATCATAGTATTTGGTAACTTACGTATCAAGACCGTCTCACATATAAAAGAATGCGTTAAGACTCAAAACATACATGTGTATATACCCTACGACTCAAAACAATGTAAAAACATAGCCACCGGCTCAAAACAAAAGTAAGAACATAGCCATCGACTCACAGTGGCCATCCAATGAGGTACTCGGTCGAGTACATAACATACTAGGTCGAGTACAAGGTACTTGGTCGAGTAACTATATTACTCGGTCGAGTTTTCGACTCCAGAAGCAAACTCAATTGTCGCAGAAGGATTACTCGGTCGAGTATTGGGAATACTCGGTCGAGTAGACCTTACTCGGTCGAGTATGAGACTACTCGGCCGAGTTCACGACTCCGACGCTAAACAAGTATTATCACAGAGAGATTACTCGGCCGAATATGGAATACTCGGTCGAGTATAAAAGATACTCGGCCGAGTAGGGACTACTCGGTCGAGTATCGCCAGATTCTCAAAGACCGACCAGTTTTCGTAAAACAGTCATATCTCCCTCGTTACTAGGTCGTTTTGGGCGTGTGACCTATCGTTAGAATCGTAAGAAGACAAGCTATCACCTCAACTTGGAATCACAGCAATATCATTTCTAGAACTAGACTTATGACAGTTTTAAAACAACCCTTCCGTAATCGTTCTTTCTACAAATCAAGTTTCCTAAGCCAAAACAACTTGAACATACATAAGGCAACAATAACAATTCAATACTTCAAGAAACCAGTACATAGAGGCACTTTTATCATACTCACATTAAAATTAAACACGACATTCACATATATAGGCGCATGACCTTAATCACATGCTTCTACCAACAATCAAGCATTAAAATCATCATGTTCACATGCACATGTACCACTACCATACTTCATGTTCAACATTGTATTAAACAGGTAACATGATCACATTCTTCATGCTCAATATCAACCAGATACAATTTCACAATTCACCTTTCATATTTTACCATGTTCCAACACTTAACATGCCAACATATTCATACTCAAAGTTTAACATCAACAATCCTCGATGCATCTTTCAACAACTATCACATTCCACTTCTTTCATCATTTCATCCAACCATGCACAAGATTCAAACTATAGATATCAAACTCACATGACTCAAACATACAACAGTTTCCCCCCATGTGACCGGCTTGAGATCCTAAGGGCCTTAATGCGACTTCGGGACGTCTCCCAAGTCTTTGCGGTAGCTCCAAACAACTCTCCCCGGGTTCATTTTATTTGGACTTCCTAAGTTCATTGGGTTCATTTGTTTTAGGTGCCGGAATCGTCGGCTCTGATACCACTTTGTAACACCCCCTCATACCAAGGTACCTTACCAGGACTACCCCAGCATGAAAGGTTGTTACCATCTCGGTTGCCCGAGGTTAGTATATATCAAAAGCAACAGTCCAAACACATTTATTAATGTACGGTAGTTATAAAAGTTACATAGTCTCCAAAATCTAATAAACGAATTATCCAAAAGGCAACAACTACCCAAACAATAACTAAGGCTCGTGATGGTGTCATCTAATCCAGCGTGGTGACTCTCCCATGATCGCCCCAAGCTCAATAAATGTATCACTGTCACAATCGCTCACCATCCCCGAATGGATCACCGCAGTTTTACAAAACAACAACACGGGGTCAAGACTACTCAATCAATATAAGACAACAAACATTACCACCGGTGATCATCGATCTCACACAAGAACCGACTACACACCGAAGTGTGTAGCCCCGCCAGATTACCCATCGCAACAGGTAATCCGCCGCTGGGTGACCGCAGCCCATCCCCACCTAGTCCAGCTCATCAACGAGCGACTAACAATCCCCGTCCCTTAATGTGCACATCCCCTCCCGTGACGGGTTCCACGGAGGGCGAACTAGGGTGTGAAGCCACTCCCGCAAGTGACTCCACCACAATCATACACACACAGCATCACAGCTGTCACAACATCACAACCGTCACAACACAACCGCACCAACACCGTCATCACAACACCCATACTCCGATGATCGCAGATAACAAAGACTTACAACACAAGCACAGTCTTAAATCAATTAACAGTAACTGAGTAGGGAAACCCTACCTTTTCGCAATCCGATATGCTCTAATCAATCATACAATATGCATAGCAATTACCACATCGTCACCTACAACAATTATAATAAACAATTAACACACATATAATGACCAAACCCTAAACCCCCAAATTAACCCAAAACAATAATTAGGGCAAAACCCTAAAAGACAACTTAATGAGACTCATGAAATCAGAGACTTACCGACATAATCGACGCAAGGCAATATTCGTTAGACTCACGAACAATCCACGCAAATGAGAGGGAGATTAGGAGAGGATTAGAGTTACGTTGTGTAGTTTAGGTTTTGTAAAAATGTTTTAGAAACTGTATAATGCGTCTCAATATAACTCTAATCCTTTCTAAATCAACCGCGGAAAATATTACCCGTCAGACCGGATACTCGGTCGAGTATAGAGTATACTCGACCGAGTATCCTCTACTCGGTCGAGTATTACCCATACTCGGCCGAGAATTCCTGGGCAGTAGCCAAACAGAATACCCAACACACTTTACTCGACCGAGTAGGCCATACTCGGTCGAGTACCAGCCTATAAAATCCGTAGTGTTACAAATATAACTGTATTTACCGACTTAGTTGAGTGCACGCTTCTGAGTCACCCTTTTAATCTGGTTAAATTTAATCCTGGATCGGAAGATTGGACTAAATAGACCTGCTATGAACAGTAGACTACCCTGACGAGGACAGAAGTTAAGTTAGTGGTTATTTAGGATAGAAAGTGGACCGGAAGGACCTTTCCATATCCGTCTCGTAGTAATTCATCTAAGTTGTTTACAGTTGAATCACTGGACTACCGTAGTGAACCGAAATCCTGACATGCCCCTTCTCTATTGATAGTTTAATCTCATTTTCTACCTTTATTGCTCTTTCCTTGCTTCTCTTCCTTTTGCACTTTTAGTTTAGAAAACCAATTACAAAGCCCCCCCATTTGTGACCAAATAGACAGACCTTTACAGATATCTTGCCTCCCTGAGGAAATCGACCTGACTTCCCTAGCTATATAGTTAGTTTAGTTAGTTATTTTTGATAGGTATACGACAGCCCTGTCAGCGGTGGACTCTCGCGTAAAAATTGTAGTGTGTGATGGTTGGTATTTATAGAGAAATGTGGGATGGTAGGTCGGTCGATTTTTCTTGGTGGCTAAGGAGACACCTGCTTTAGGCACGAGCTACCTCGTGATGCAATGGGGTGTACTGTCCCTTTCGCAAATTTGGATTTTGCATTTGTTCTATTAACCAATGTTTTGTTAGTTGTGATTTGTGATCTTTGATGGTTTATTGGCCGTGTACGCGTCCTCTTGGGTGATATTTGGGGTAGGTATTTTGTGTCTTTGACTCGAGTTTGACCCGTGTGAGTCGGGATTTGAATTTCGAGTCGGTTTTTGGCTCGGTGTCGGTTTTGACTCTAATTAGGGTCATTTTAATGGAAATGACATGATGAAGACATTCATGGCATTATTTTAGACATTCGAGATTTGGGTTGACTCGGGTTGACTCAGGTTGACTCGAGTTGCGGGTTTTTGAGTTGGTTTTTGGCCCGGTGTCCGTTTTGACTCTAATTAGGGTCATTTTAATGGAAATGACATGATAAAGGCATTCATGGCATCATTTTTTACATTCGGGATTTGGGTTGACTAGGGTTGACTCAGGTTGACTCGAGTTGCGGGTTTCTGAGTCGGTTTTGGGTCCGAAGACGGTTTTAACTCTAAATAGTGTTATTTTAATGCAAATGAAGTTAGAAAACTTTTTAAATCATTTTTCATATCCGAGTAGTGCATTAAACCGTCTCATGTATAGCCAATTCACGCACGCATATCAAAAACACGTTATAGTCTGATCATCATCGGGTGGTTTTTGGAAGGTGTAGATACTGGGTATCTACAACCGCCATCAACACCTCTACACATGGCCACGAAACAACCCTAGCCAACCGACACCAACAACAACTATACACACGACACAAGCAACCTACACCACCATCATACGCCACTAGCAGCCACCACGGTGGTCCCATGAGAAGCGCCACCACGCCACGGTTAGGTCTAGCCAAATCATGAGGGTTCTAATACCCGGGTTCATGACAAACGCCAACAAACAACCAAACATGCGACAACTCCGGCAACCACCCCATAACCCACCACCTTTAACCACCCTAACGCATCCCCGACGGCCGACCAACTACCACAGGTCCAAGTCCGGCCAAGCCACAAACAAGGGTGAAAACGTATGTTAATCGTATGCAACAACCACTCATAAACCCGCCTGAAAAGCCCCTTTACCGAGGTCCCTGGTGTTCAAGGGTGGGTTCTGGCTACTCCCTGGTGGTCCACGGTCATGGTCAAGGTCACGGCTAGTCTTACGGTGGTCTAGAAAGGGAGCTATAAAGGTTATAAAATCAATACATTAAGATGTAAGACGGTCTTACCTTGAGACGATAATATAAGCTGAGTTCTTCTCTTTTCACCCTTCTAAATCTCCCTCTCTCTCTCTTTATTGTGAGATTATGAATTTTATGAGTGAATAAGGTCTCTAATTAGGTCATACCATCTATTTATAGTGATAAGGTAGGTCATATAGAGCGGTATTTAGGAAACTATGTTATATACTATTATTATTAGTATTGGGAAATCCAATTACTATTAGTATTATTGTAATTGTAATTATTATTATTATTATTATTATTATTATTATTATTATTATTATTACTATACTTTAAATACTCGGTCCAACACGTCTTCCTGACTCGTCCATTATTTTATTATTGGTTACCGTCTTATTTGCAATTATTAATATAAATGTCTTTTAATTAATTATTCAAATTACATAAATTATTCTTATAAATACTTATTAAATTACGGGGTATTACAACTATTTTCTCCACCAGAACTTGGCATTCCTTCTTCCCCAATTTCCCTGCAGCAATGGGAACACCTAAGTACTTAAATGGAATCTTGCCCTCAACACAACCAGAGACATGAATAATATGATCCCTATCAGCCCTCTGAACTCCATTGAAAATAAATGTTAGACTTCAGCTTATTCATATGTAGTCCAGATACATCAGAAAAAGGTGGCAAAAGATCTCAGTAACAACATCACAGACTTGGTATCCCCTCTTGAGAACAACAAAAGATCATCAGCAAATATTAAATGATGTAACCTCAATCTGCCACATAAAGGATGAAGCCTAAAACCCAAGTTTGCAGTTGTAAATTGTAGGATTCTAGTAAGATACTCCATTGCTATCGTGAACAGAAAAGGGGTCTCCTTGTCTCAGTCCTTTATGCCCTTTAAAGAACCCAAATGGCGCACCATTAAGTACAAGGTAATATGAGGTAGTGGAAACACACTCCATAATCATCTACAGAAATTAGAGTGGAAAGTTCAGAGCTATCATCATCTGATGAAGAAATCCCCAATTTACATAATCATAAGCCTTTTTTAGGTCCACCTTGATCAAGCATCTAGGTGAGACTGAAGCTCTCTTATATAATCTGATTATATCCTGGCATTCAAGGATATTCTCAATAATTCTCCTTCCTTTAATAAAGCCTCCTTGATTAGGGCTAATAATACTGGGAAGGACATTGGCTAGCCTAGTACACAACAGTTTGGTTATGACTTTATAGATCACATTACAACATGATATTGGCCTGAACTATGTGACATTCTCTGGCATCTCAATTTTGGGAATAAGAGTAACAAAAGTATGGTTAGCTTGTTTGAGTAGCTTCCCATTCTTGAAAAAAATCCTTGACCACTTCACATACATTAGGCCCCACAATACTCCATGCATCTTTAAAAAAGCACTTGAATACTCATATGGGCCAGGTGCTTTATGATTAAGTATTGAAAAAACAGCATTCCTTATCTCAGAATCAGACATAGGGGCCAATAAAACCTCCCTATGTTCAGCACTACAAACAGGCCCTTTTTGCACCACCTGAGTATTCACATGATGCACAGTATCCTCCTTACCCAGTAAATTTTGATAAAAGATCAAGAAAGCCTGCTGAATCTGCTCAGGTTCAGTAACCCACACACCCTGTTTATCAGCAATTCTTAAAAATTTATTCCTTGCTTGCCTCCCTTTTATATAACTATGAAAATAATTGGAATTAGTATCGCTTTAGACTTTTGCAAGAGAAAACTGTCACATGCTTTTTTTAGTTCCTGATAATCTTTGGTTGCCTGGTTCTTAGTACCAATTAGCTCAGCATTACTAGGATCAGTCCTCAACTGTTATTGTATATTTTCTAAGTGCTTCCAAGCTCTCATAGTATTGTTCTCAACATCATTAAAGAGAGCCTTATTCAATTCCTTCAAAGATCTCTTTAACATCTTTGGTTTCCTCACAAGCTTATACATAGGAGTGCCATAAACCTGAAAATCCCATGCTTCACTAACATAGGGGATAAATTGCTCCACCCCACTCCACATGTTAAAGTATTTGAAGCTCTTCTTACACCTTTAAACCGAACTGGACCTTTGGATGATACAGGGTGTATGGTCAAAATATCCTTTCACGTGGAAATGAACATAATAATCAGATTTTTATATCAACCATCCATGATTGACCAAAGCTCTATCAGACCTACTATAAACTCTTGTACTAGCCTCCTATTTATTATTCCAAGTAAAATAAGATCCTGAGGCAGCCATATCAACAACATTACACTGATCAACACAATGTTGAAAATCCTCCATTTCCTCATCAGTTGTTTGCCCTCCAAGTCTTTTACATGGCCTAAGCACTGTATTAAAATCCCCACAGATGAGCCAAGGCCCCCTGATGTGAGAATAAAATTGTCCTAATTTAAGCCATATCATTTTCCTTTCCTGAATTCCATTGAATGCATGAACCATAGTTATGTGAAATGAGTCACCAGTCCCCAACGCATCTACCAAAACATGCATAAATTGAGCACTTTACTCAATGAAGCTAATCTAATAAAGGTTAGGCTTCCAAAGTATCCATACTCTTCCACCCTTATGCCACTGAGAGTTAGTTGATACACACCATCCACCACATATATTCTGCCTTATTCTATTTAGAGACGAAGGTTTCACCTTCGTCTCAAGGAGGCCAAATAGTCTAATATTATGATGATGCAGGAACCAATTATTGTATTTCTGCTTGGCTGGACTATTTAGCCCCTAACATTCCAAAAGCCTATCATTGCACCCTACCCCCTCCGGGGGCAAAATAAGGGTTTTAGTACCAATTCCAACTTTAGGTGTGACATTGTTTAATGCATCAAGGTAGGAGTGTTCACCAAATCTAGATGAGCTACAACCATGGTCAAGAAGTTCTTGCCTGCTCAATCTAATAACTGCTCTTGCAGGAGTGGTAATATGATAAGTTCCCTTCCTGGTCCATGCCACCTGAAATTGATTAGGGACTTCAACCGATGTGCTGTCAGTTGTGATTTAGGAGACACAAACACAGGTTTAGGAGTAGGCTTCTTTGGCGTAAGTACCTTAGGCGTAAGGACCTTAGGTGGAGGACCTTTTGCCTGATTAACCTGCACTTTTTGCCCCTGCTTCTATTTACTCTTAGGCTTCTTACAGCTTTGCCCATCATGGCCAATACCACCACAGACCTTGCACAGGATAGGATTCCATTCAAATTCCACTAGAACCACTATCAGCTTTCCTTCTTCATCTAGAAACTTAACCTTTTTAGGTGTTGCTTTCCCAAAAGGGACATCAATTAGCACTTTAGCATAACCTAATATGGTTCTATCCACTGTAGCCCCATCACACCTAACAAATCACCCATTAATCCTGCAATCCTAGGTATATATTTACCCCAGAATTTCAGGGGGAAATTAAGAAGTTTAACCCACACAGGCACCACTCTCACCTCAGCCTTAGAAAGGGGTTCCAGGGCAGACCACGGTCTCACAATCAGAGGCTTGTTATCAAACAGGAAGTGACCCTGCTGTAACACAACTTCTTGATCCTTCTGTCGTCCAAATCGCACTAGAAACACCCCAGAAGGCAAAAAGAAAATTATACCCACACCATAATCCATCCACAACCTTCGAATAAAACCCTCCACAACATCTCACGGAGGGTCCGCTCCAAGGATGAAACAAATCACAAAATGTTTCCATAAATCTAATTTAACCTTAACTTCAGCATCAGAAAATTGTAGCGTGCCTACAGGTTCTTCATCAATGGTTCAATTTCCGCTTATTCTTGCCGCGATTTTGCACAATCCACTCTTTTGCCTCTTCATCAGTTATAAGATCATCTAAATCCAACGGTTCTAAATCCACTGGGATTGAATTCGGCTTGACTGAAGAAGATGGTCCTGTTACTGTGAAATCTAAAGGAGAAAAACGATTTTTATTCGAGTTTTTATAATTTTTATGAGAAGAAATCTCTAAAGATCGTTACTTTTTAACTGCCGTCATGTTGAAATTTTGGCTTCTGACAATCCTCACTCATTCTCTTGTTTTTTTTGTGTTTTTCTTGTTCTATCTCTACATGTTTTTATGTCAAAGTTATTCTTGTCTTTAGTTTTGTAATTTTAGATTTATATTTTGATTGATTATTTTCAAACTTATCAGGTAAGTCTTGAAATTACATCAAATTTATTGTTAGATCTTGATTTCGGGTGTGATATTTATCATATGGAACTATTAAAATTCACTTTTAATTTAGTGAATATGGTAATTTAGTTTGACGAATATATTTTCTAGTGTGATATTCATCATATGTCACTGTTATATTCACTTTCAATTTAGTGAATATGATAGTGTAATTTGACGAATATGTGGTATGTAGTGTGATATTTACCATGTTACACTATTATATTCACTTTAAATTTAGTGAATATGATAATATAATTTGATGAATATGTATTACATAGTGTACATTCACTATATAACACTATTATATTCATTTTGGGTTTGGTAAATATAATAGAATAATTTGATGAATATGGGTTATGTAATGTGATATTCATCAAATGACACTATGTTTATCAGTAGTTCCTGCAGCCCTACGTAAACCTAGTTCCTATATTATAATATTAATATTTATTCGTAAACCGACTTATAGCCCTAGTTCTTAGTTTCACACTTTTATCAAGACCTACTTTAACCTCCTAATAACCCACCCCACTAAACCCAAAAATAACAATATATAATTAGACATTATCATGCCCCTTACACGTGTGCACTTCCCATTTGGTATTCAATTGGGGTTTTACTACTTGGCAGTGTGATGTGTTCTAATATTGTGTTCCTAAACCTTTCCATGTGTTCCATCCAGGAAGTTTGGAACACATGACAGAAGAAATGGGCTGGTTATTTTGTTTTATTTATTTTAATTTTTTTTTTTCGTTTTTTGTTTTATTCAAGACCTAGATCTATTCAACCCAACCTATAAACGTAGTCTTATATTCACTTTGAATTGAGCGAATACGGTGTTTAGTTTGACGATTTTGAACTATAAACTTAAAAAATCTGACTACAAATTGATGAAAATTATGGATTAGATAAATTTGATACGAGTATGATTGTATAGTTGTTTTATTGAGTAATATGAAAAAAAAAAAAGTACTACTGAAAGATGTTGTGGGTAGTTATTTTTTTTCTTTTGTTTTTTTTTATTTTTTTTTCAATAACTCCTTTAGGAGTATCTTACGAGAAAAAAAGGATTACGCATCTGAAGTAGTACCTCAGACCTTGTAGTTTTTGAGCATATTCACATTTTTTTTCTAAGCATATTACCATTTATAAATATAGTTTCTGAGCAATATTATATTTTTTTAGTGTAATGTTTTAGTAAATGTGCTCAAAAACTTTATACTAAAGTAGAACTCAAAAACTTTAAAATAAAACTCGGAAAATAAACTACCTCAGATGTATAGTCCATGAACTCGTATCTTACTCCCTACTCCTGGGTGTAGGATATAATTTGCCATTAGAAAAAGAACATTCCCATATTTATCCTACTTTTTCCTTTTATTCTTATACAAACAATGGTTGAGGTGGATGTGCGGCCATATAAGGAAATATCGATTAAGGAATGAGGTGATTAGTGAAAAGGTGGAAGTGGCGCCAATAAAGGACCAAATGATGGAAAACCGACTAAGATGGTTTGACCATGTGAGAAGGAGACCTATGGACGCACCAGTTAGGAGGCTGGAGAACTAGGGTACAGAAAAGGTTGCTAGGGTGGAGGGAGACCAAAACAGACATGGCTGAGAGTGATAGAGCACAATATGAGATTTCTCGGGCTTGATGAGGGAATGATGACGGAGAGGATACAATGGAGGGAAATGATACATGTGGATTTTTAGTATTTGACGTTATTTGATATATTTAATGTTTTTATTTAATTTTTAAAAATGTATTTGTTCTTTTCGAATGTATTACACCACATTTTTACCAACAATTTTCTTATATATTAATACCTGGTTCACTTTTTAGGTATTCCGGAACCTTAAGTTTTACTTCGGTTTTCAAAATCGTTTTAATCTTTATTGTCGATTTAAATTCTAAGTTTTTATAAAAAAAATCCGGATTTCGATTTAAAACCTCAAGTTTACCTTCTTTTGTATTATGTTTTACTCCCCTTTTGTTTTTCACTTTTTCTTTTTTTCGCATTTTGAGGTGTGCGTTCAACCATGAATAATTTTAAAGAATGATTCATGTCAGCTGACCCCAAATCATTTGGAATTAAGACTTGAATGTTGTTGTAAGAAAATATAACAAGTATTGCCGTCAGATGGAATGCAGATTCAAATCTCTGGAAACTGGAATCCAAGCCTCGAGTTCTCAACCTGTGTGGAAAACTATTGAGCGTCTAACCACAAAATGCAACCCAACCAAGTATGAGTATGACCAACTTATTCTCACCCTTGCATAATGTTCTCAATAGGCAGATGCTTAACTAGTTTAACTCGTAAAATCATTGAACAGAACAGGGTAGCACTCATGCCTCGGATTTGAGGCTTGAAATCTATAAGCAAGAACATTGTCCCTGTAACTCTGTAACCCCTTTACACATTTTAGCATTTTTCTACACATTTCATCTTTATAGGTTCTACTCTTCCAGAATCCATCTAACGTACAGTAACGATAATAACAACTCTGATAAATGTTTTCACAATTTAATATTGAAATTGTTGCACTCTGACGGTACATAAACCAAGCATGGACAACACTGAAAGAATGTTTCAAAGGACATACAGTAATAATAGTCGACTGCTGTGCTCACATCACAATTAGTGCTTCTATGTGAGCTCAATTGACGCAAGATCTATGTGGCCAAAGAGACACTTGATGCATATGAGCTAAACCAGATCAGTGTGTCTATCAGGATATGTTGGCTTTCAATCAGTGACCAATGCTAAAAGGTCTACAGGCTTGGCTCTGTTGAACAGACAGTGAAGGACGCCTGTTGTGGTCCTGTCATCAAATGAGAGCAACTGACATTAGTATAAAACATGTTTAACATGGCTCAAATTATGGGAGAGGTGGAAGAAGCACCCTTAATCCCAACCCTCAGTGAGATTATAGCCAAAACGTCTGGGTGTGCCTTCAGTGCACCTTTTAGATAAAGTACAACTAACAAGGTGCAATACTATGCAATTTCCATTTATTTTTTCTCGCTCTTTTGTATTACTCTTCACATTGCCACAGTATCCTTTACAAGTTAGCCATCTTTAAAACCCCAAAAAGGGTAGATCCGCACATTTGTTTTTCTAAAATACAATTTGTTAACAAAAACAGTGCGCCTCATGTCTAAAGCCTGCTTTTGCCTTGCAGCTTTCCACTCGACGCCACGGGGACTAAGGACCTCAGTGTGCTTCACGAGTTCACAAATTAAAGGTTGATATATGACAATTTCAAATCTAGCAGGGACCACAAGCAATTTTTATTTTACACACATTTTTCAATGAAACCTTACCAATTTTTGAATTCTAACAAGGTTTCGTTGCCCTCTCTTCCTTCACCACTAGATCACGAAGATCTATCACCAATATTATTTACTAATTATTTGATTAAAATCTTAAAAGCATGGTGTTTTCATGTTCCTAGAAGGAGGACATTTAATCCTTTAAATGACAAAAAAATAGCCATTAAGACTTTCCATGAACCACCTTACACAAATGTTAATATTAAGCCACTTTTTTTTTCTAAGATTAACTTCGTACATTAGTAATCAATGGCTTCACCACTTGAATAGAGATGCACTATATTATCATAAGAAGGTTTATAAAATGTGTAACTGTTCTATGAAAATGCACTTACTTTTGGGTTATAGCATCCATGACAGCTATAGTTTTTGGTGATACCCAAAAAGGAAGAGATAAGCTTATGCACTAATTTAGATTGAGTAAAGACTACATACTCCAATGTTGATGACTGAACAACACGAGCAACACCGAACAGATTGGGCTCCAAATGGATACATCAAAAGAACTGCACAAATCTCACATTTCACTTGTCCAACTTGATGCTCTGATATCCGCTCAAAAGAAGGACCAAAAAAAGGTTAATGGTTAGAGAACAATCAATTAAACGAAAAACTTACAGCTGTTACTGCATATCATTACACAATATCAAGCAGCAGAAACTAGCTTTTTACAGAAGTTTGGAAATTAGAAGGCGGAATTATTTTAAGTAGTTGATGCCAGAGAAAAGCTGAAAGCAAAGAAAGACCTTCGAGGACATAGTTCACTGTTAGGCAGCATGAACATCTCACGTGCTTGGAACCTTGAGGATAAGATAGAAGGTGGCGGCAAGAACCACAGACCATTTGACCCATTTCTGTTATTGAAATATTTAAGTTAGTGAGAAATCTGAAAATAAGGAAGTCCACTGGAAAGAATTAAAAGTACATAAACAATGTCTTAACAAAGAATCTAGTACTCGTTCCATCCATAAATCAAATTCCTGGTTTATTTTGCACAAAAAACCAAGGAAATAGTACAATGTAGATGGAAATGCAAGTTAATGAATAATGAATGAAAGATATGGGGTCAAAAACCATAATGACCACAATGTATCGTACAAAAAAGTATAATTCCAAGTGGAAAATTTCATTCATGGACATCACAAAATGGGAGATAGTAAGGTTTTTCATGGACGGAAGGAGTAAAATCGAAGAGCTGCTGCAAACCTGCAAGGCAGTGACATACTTGCACACTGAAAAAAAAATAATAAAAAAATAACCTGTGCAACTAAGCAGGACTTTGGCAGAAAAATGCGATACATTGATTTTAGTCAAATGCCATGATGTGTTCTACTGATGTTGTCTACAACTTGGTGAGGACTGTATCATCGCATTAAATGAAGCAAAAATGTGATCCATATTTAGCTTTTGTACTGTGAAGTTACTGTTGACGTGGTGTGAAGCTAAGCGATAATAGCGAAAGAACAAACGTTGCAGTCACTACATCATTCGTGGCACGAGATTATAGGCTCAGCTCATCAAATTCAAGAAAACAGTCATATAAACCTAATTCTGTAACATATGATGAGCTCTATAAGTCTATATGACATGGCATGATGGCATGCAATTCAAATAGCAACGAGTAGAAGTATTTGAGAACATAACAAACCAAACATGTTTTCCAAAGATATAACTCCAACAACAACTTTCCTATAACTGTGAATCGACCTCAGATTCCCAGGAGTATTTTGGCATTAGAAAATAGTACCTAATAAAAAGGTAAGTTGGCTCTGTGAGCAGCGGCTTCACCAGCACCAAAGGAATTAAGCAATTAAGGTACCACGGAAAGGGCATTTTTGTTTTCAAAATTTGATAACTACCAAAGGTAATAAAATTGATCACTAGTTGTAAGATAAACGTGTGAGTGCCAACTGGTAGCATCGTCAATGGTCAAGGGAAATATGATTAATGAACCTCCGAATAAGGTAGCTTTTTCAAGTATTATCGATGACCCTCCGATTTGCAAATCACAATGGAGTCTTCATCATGAATCATCTCAAAACAGCTTTATTTGTACAGCACAAGGGTAAGACTTTGTAAATCTGAACTTCCTACCTAACCATTGGTGAGGTGTTGGTTAACATTGTCGTATATTAATGACCGACTAAATTCCACCTGATATTTTACCATGTTTTTACTATCATGTGCTTGAAACAAGCAAAACTTTGCGTCTCATTAGACCAATACTGCGGAACGGGGGCGGCCCATAGCATGAGCAATCCGGTTCTTGGAACCGGGGGCCAAGCGTGTATGGGGCCTCATCTGCCAAGGAAAACAGTATAAGTATCAATGAACCCTGGGAGTGAATGTTTGTGAGCGTGTGGTGCAGCGGTTGGAATAACTATGCAGGTCAACAAGCGTGCATAGAAGGTCCAGGGTTCGATCCCTAGCACTATATCTTTTCTCCTAATTTTGGATTATTTTTCGTCCACTAGCGTAAATGACTTCGTAACTTCGTTAAACTTTTTTTTTCGAAAGATAATTTCATTGACCGTAGAATTTTTCTTTAAAAAAGACGGTTTTTACACAAATTTGTCTATAATGACGCACTTAAATTACTCCATTTTTTCCTTGTAGCTTTATTTTTTAATTTTCTCTAGTGTAAATATGCTAGATCAAAAATTAGAAGAAATCTCTATTTACAAACTACAAGATAATAAACGTATTGTAATGTGGTACGAAGTAATAATTGTAGATTATGATCAACACTTATCTGAGTTTAATTACTTTTATAGCATTTGAGATCTTCAAAAAGTCTCCTTCTATTATAATTATCCTCAAATATTATGTTTGAATTGATAGAATTATGAAAGATTGAATTTCATTGAGTTGAATTGCATAAATTGATTGAATACAATGTCCATGCTTTTATACAAGTTACAAGGATGATCTAGCTAACCCTAATGCTAATACTAGCCGTAATACAAGAGAGTGAAATATGGCAAGGATTTTCTATTGACTAAAATAATACAATTAAATATAATACATTCTATACCAAAGATATATGAAATAAAAGAATATGCTTATGGAGGATATTGTGCGTAATCTTGTGAACCAAGATTATTCTCTACACGCCCCCGCAAGACGGACGGTCGTAGAGGAAGTCCTCTCTTGGAGTAAAAAGGTGGTGTTCGATTGGTGGGTCATGGGTGCCTGTTGGCAATTTTTTTTTTTTTTTTTTGATTGGAGGAGGCAGCCATGGTAACAAGGACGAATAGACGGATCGGTAAGAGTCATGTCAACCATGGAGGAGCCTACGTTGGGGTTGATGTAGGGGCATGGGTGAGTACGAAAATGCAAAAGCTTAGGTTTCTTATTTTCGTGAAATGGTTTTGTTGATGATTCGTGATTTAAACGTCAATTGGTGATTTTCTAAGATAGAAGTAGTTTTGAAGATGAGGGTTCATTGAACATTTCAAAAAGATGGAACAATTTTGAGTGTGCATGGTGATGGGGTTTTGACTTTTGAGAAGGGAAGTTCTGCCGTGGGTTGTAACTGGACAATTTTTTTTTTTTTTTTTTTGAGAAAAAAATAGAGAAAAGTGGATAACGAGGTTTGAGTGTGTGGCCTAGACAGTTGTGGCCAAATTTAAAGGTGTGTTTGGGAGGACGATAAAGTTAGAAAGGGTGGTCGTGTGAATGACCAAGTTTGTAAAAGGATGGTCACGTAGATGACCAAAATTTTAAGGGTGGTCATGGGTGAACAAGTTGGGGTTGCTGTAGTGGCATGGGTGAGTACGAAAATGCAAAAGCTTAGGTTTCTTATTTTCGTGAAATGGTTTTGTTGATGATTAGTGATTTAAACGTCAATTGGTGATTTTCTAAGATAGAAGTAGTTTTGAAGATGAGGGTTCATTGAACATTTGAAAAAGATGGAACAATTTTGAGTGTGCATGGTGATGGGGTTTTGACTTTTGAGAAGGGAAGTTCTGCCGTGGGTTGTCACTGGACTTTTTTTTTTTTTTTGTTTTTTTTTTGAGAAAAAAATAGAGAAAAGTGGATAACGAGGTTTGAGTGTGTGGCCTAGACAGTTGTGGCCAAATTTAAAGGTGTGTTTGGGAGGACGATAAAGTTAGAAAGGGTGGTCGTGTGAATGACCAAGTTTGTAAAAGGATGGTCACGTGGATGACCAAAATTTTAAGGGTGGTCATGGGTGAACAAGTAAGGGATGGTCGAATATTTGACCGGATTTGTAAAGGGATGGTTGCGTGGGCAACCAAAATTGCAAGAGTTGCCGAGATGACGACAAAGTTTGGTAAAGGGGTGGTCGAGTATTTGACCAAGTTAATAAAGGGGTGGCCACAGGGGAACAAAGTTTAAGAGGGTTGGCCACAAGGGCACAAAGTTTGAGAGGGGTGGTCACAAGGACGCCAAAGTTTATGAGGGGTGGTCAAGTGGTTGACCGGATTTGGAGGGATGGCCACAAGGGCACAAAGTTTGAAAGGGGTGCATGGTCATAGATGACCAAGTTTGCAAAGGGTGGCCGTGGATGGCCAGGATAGGGGTTGATCGTTTGATCGGATAGTTTGATGCAATTCTTGGGGTAGCGGAAGATGGAGTAAGGATGGTGGTGGTAGTAGCGGAAGAGGATCAACTCTTAAGGCATTAACCTTTATCAAGAGCACGAGGCACAGATACCATGATAGAATTATGAAAAATTGATTTTCATTGAGTTGAATTGCATAAATTGATTGAATACAATGTCCATGCTTTTATACAAGTTACAAGGATGATCTAGCTAGCCCTAATGCTAATACTAGCCGTAATACAAGAGAGTGAAATATGGCAAGGATTTTCTATTGACTAAAATAATACAATTAAATATAATACATTCTATACCAAAGATATATGAAATAAAAGAATGTGCTTATGGAGGATATTGTGCGTAATCTTGTGAACCAAGATTATTCTCTACATGAATATTGGTAATGTCAAAATGTATATGACAATTATCATAAGGGCCTCCATCGAATATTTCGAACAGGGCCACCATATTTCATTGGCCGCCCCTGCTGCGGAACTTCTCCAGAAGTATAAAGCCATATCAGAAAGTGAAATCAGCGAACTATGGTGGGTCTATCAGTCTATGTTTGAAGCTGGTGGACATCGACAAGTAATATCTTATCTAGCATTTCGTAAGCAATATGGGGCAATATATTGGTATTTATAACAAGTGAATGCAGCTAGCTTAACAATGTTAGCCAGGGGGCTGAGGGTAAGGCCTAAAATACACACTTGAAAACTTAACGATGACCACTAGCAAACAATAGGTATACTTTCTCTAGGGGGCTAAACAAACCTTGATTCCAAATGACATTGAATGGCACCAACTTACAAAAGCAAAGACACTGATTTAAAATGGCAGTGCAGTGCTTGTTTTTAAAATGAGTCACCGAATATAATAATTAGAGAGGAAAAGAGAAACAAGTTGCGGGGATAGCTCAGTTGGGAGAGCGTCAGACTGAAGATCTGAAGGTCGCGTGTTCGATCCACGCTCACCGCATTTCTTTTTAAATATTTAAATAAAATATTTTTTGGATTTTCCGGTTTTTAATAAATAAACCATTTCTTTTTTTTACTTTTAAATAAAATATTTAATTGATTTATTTGATTTTCCGGGTTTAAATAAATAAACCTGTATTTATACAAGAAATAAGAATTAAAAAAAAAAACCTGGTTGGGGAGAAGGGGGGAGTTGCGGAGGCGGCGGCAAAGAATCCCAACCGGGTGGGGGACCTTCCATTTCATCATCTTCATCTTGTTGCAAATGTTGTTGCTCCACATTAACAATATCTGTCTCTTCTTTTAGTTCTTCTTCTTCTTCTTTTAGGTTTTCTTCTAATTCAGGGATTTCAACAACTTGTTCTTGTCCAATTTCTCGATTGATTTCAACTTGTAGTTTAATTGGGTCTTCAAATTGTTCAACCTCTCTCTCTTCTTCTGCATTGATTTTTCCTGGGTCTTCTTCTTCTTCTTCACAACTTTGTATAATTTCTTCTTCAACTTGTATGATTTCTTCTTCAGCTTGTATTTTCACGGTTTCTTTGTCCTCGTTTTCGTCATTAAGTTGTTCATCAAGTAGAGGTGGTGAAGACTGTTGTTGGGTTTCGGTCATTTGAGGGTCTTCTTCCGCCATTTCAGTGTGGGGTTCCTTTTCTATTTCTCACTTGTGATCCTTTTAGTCACTCCAATTCTTAATAACTTTTCCTATTTTCTTTTTATAAAAAAGTGAATTTGAATTACATAAAATACACTACCTTACATATAATCTATAAATATTATTAAAAGGCTAGCCTAAAAATATCACGTAAACAATGCCACATTGGATGAAAAAAGCCATGTAACAATGTGACTTGGCAAACTAATATGACATGGATTATCCAATTTATTATTATATTGCATTAATTTAAAATACTTATTTCTTTTAAAAATTCATCCATATTCCATTAGCTTTAAATTTAATTAACTTCAAAAAATTACAATAAAAAAATACGCATTAATTATAAGTTAATAATTTCAAGATATTTCATATGGAATAGTATTATATGTATTCGAAATAAAAAAAACTGAATACATAAGAAATTAAGAGCGAAGATGAATAAATGAAGTTGAAAGAAAAATTGTATTATCACTAATTCATTACTTTTTTTTTTTTTGAAAGGCATTAATTCACTATTGTTGTTACTATAACTTTTTTGTATATAGAAGATGTTTTATGGAACTACTTAATCGACAATTGAATATTAAAGATCATATAAAATATTTTCTTAGGAAACTATAAAATATATGGAAAATAAAATATTTATTTAATTTAAGTAATTTATAAACAAATTATGTAAATACTTAAGTGAAATTAAACACTAATAATAGAATTTTAAAAGGGTAATAATACCGTGTATTTAGTTCATGAAATTATTTCACGTAAAGGGTAAGGTTTTAGAAAATATAAAATATATGGATAAGAAAATATTTATATAATTTAAGTAATTTACAAACAAATTCTGTAAATACTTAAGTATATCTATGCAATATAGTTAACAGGTTAGATTAAAACGTTTATTTTAATTTCACATGGCATTAACATTTAGTATTTTATACCCCATTAATTTCTATTAATTTTTATTGATTATATAATTATTTATTAATTATTATTACATTATTATTTATTTGATATAATTCTTATAAAAAAAATGAATGATTACTAAAAGTCCTTACAAAAATGTCTTTACATATTGTGCAACATAAAAATAAAGAAAATCAAAAGACATCATTAATATTCTTAAATTAAATGTATATATTTAAGATTTGATAAGCTAAAAAACCAAAAAAAGATGTAACTTACCAAAATTCACATAAAAGTTTCATAATTTACAATTATATTTCACATTTTAATTTAAATTTTTGGAAGAGAACATAAATGTTAGTGAATCGGTTAAATTTTTTCATATTAACAAAACTCATAAAATTAAAGTATACATTTATTTATTTCTTTAAAATCTATATAATAAATAGTATAAAAAGACTAACATGGAGTATATTTTTAAATGATATGTGATATAACCACATGATTTCAAGAAGTCATATTACAAGTCTCATCATCATAATTATTTTCTTTTATTTCCCCTAATATTTATTCTTACAATTACAATATTAGAAAAAATTAAAAAAGACAATAACCTTTTATCTTCTTCCACTTCAATACTTTATTCAATTCACCACAAGCATTTAACCATACTTTTCACCTTCTTTCTCCATAATTCATTTCTCAAGTTTATTTTTAGTTTACCTTAAACTTTTGATGATATTATGACTTCTTAATTACTACTTTTTTTCTTGAGATGATAATGTTTATTCCATGAGCACAACAATAGACATGCATTTTTATTATAATTTTTTATCAACCTACAACTAAGTCGTTTTTCTCATGTTCTCTTTTCCATGATAAGATTTTACTATATTGGTCAAACTCATTTGATAATATTTTAAATATACTCGATATATCTTATGCAATTTTGTATTTCGTGTACAATTAATTTTGGCATAATACTAATTTATACAATTGATTGAATTTTCAGCAGCATGACATACTTGGAGATCAATACGTGCAAATGACAATCGACAAGTATGTGGATTTTTTTAAGAGGATGATGTTTCTCATTTTTTTTCCTTGGATTTTTTTTGGGAGATTTTCCTATTTTAATTATTAATAAAAAACTCATTTGATAATATTTTATATATACTCGGTATATCTTATGCAATTTTGTATTTCGTGTACAATTGATTTTGAAATAATACTAATTTGTACAATTGATTGAATTTTCAGGAGCATGACATACTTGGAGATCAATACGTGCAAATGACAGTCGACAAATATGTGGATTTTTTAAGAGGTATCATGATGTTTCTCATTTTTTTTCTTGGAATTTATTTTTTTGGGAGATTTTCCTATTTTAATTATTAATACATGACAATCGGTGAGTACAAAACACAATTTAAGAATTATCAATTTTTTTTATTTCAGATATTAGTTCAATATCAGTTAACACGATAGTTGATGTTGGAGGATGTGTTCATATGGATGATCAAATCTGAAGCTTTTGAATGGAGTAATCACCATATTGAGGATGTATTTTTATGTCGTTCGTTTTAATTGATATTAGCCTATCTATTTTTGTTCCAATAATTATGCTAAGGTTTTAGCCTATTAGTTATTCTTGGCCTTTTAGTTGTACTGATAGTATCGACACAACATTGACGGATAATTCTTACAAGAGAAAAAAAACCATCAAATGATAATTAAATTTGAAATGGAGACACACGTATTCAATGTATTCAATTACTATATTAGTCTTAATTCATTCACTTTGTTAGGCTATTTTTCTTTTAGCTATTGAAGGAAAAAAAACTTGACCACCGTTGGTAAATTGACGGTTAAGAAACACCTCAATCTCCGGAGCACCAATATTTTGAAAATACATAATACATAACCCATGTATAAGTATTAATCATTGATTTCTATATAAACAACTTATGTCTATATACATGTAATTAGACTATTTAATTTGAGTATGATGAATTGAGAATGCAAATCATTACTGAATTTACGAGCTAGCATAAATCATGAATCATCAGAGCAATAAGCAGCGTCATCCGTTCAACATATACATTAAAAAAAACTCTCTATTAAATGCCTAAATCCCATTAATTTACTAGGTTGTTAATAGAGGAGAAAAATAGTTACTCATGATTAGATTTTTTTTATATCTTTTACAAAGACCCACATTTTAACGACAAATACAATGCCTCTATTCCCCACTAATCTCATATTACTATTATTATTGTTTATATTACCGTGTTATTATGTTCAATCTCATTATTTACGTCCTATTTTATCGTCTGCATTGTTTTCAAATCAAAATATATTTTAGACAAGTAGTATTAATAAAAAAAAGGAATTTGTATAAGACCCGTGATTTTTCACGGGTTTCAAAACTAGTTAGATTTTAACCACACAAGACACTATATCACACAAGCAAAATAAAAATAAAAATAGGGAAGGTTATTAAGAATCGGAGGGAGTATGTTTATAATTACGGACTATTTTATTTGTGGTTGCTGGGCCTTAAACCGGCTCTATTTAGTTCAATTCATCCCTCCACAAATTAACTCTTAATTTAGTTCAGTTTAGCTCCATTAAGTTCATGTCTTTTTATCCAAAAAGAACATGGCATAAGATCTTTCGTTATATGATTTTACAATATGATAATGTAAAACCGTTTTACAGAAGACGTAGTTCTTTTTCATGGCCGAATGCAAGGGCTATGGCTGAGTACGGGTCATAGTGGATCAAGCACGTAATTTAACTTTTCTTTAAAATTGTTAAATTTTGATCAATATAAGAAAAAGATATATACAAATTATATAATAAGACAATTTCTTACTATAAGACTAGCACATCACCAAAACAAAAATCCAATACCTTAAAAAAAAAAAAAAATACAAACCCCAACAACCAAATACAAAGTACTGCAGTAATTTCTAAATAGTAATCACAAAATCTTATTTGTCTAAAGTTGTAGACGCGTTAAATATGTCACCACTTTCATAATAAGGCAAACAACAAGTGTGATGGTGAGGGGTTGTCTTATTATGAAATCCACTTGTTTTTTATCTTCATTCTCCGATGCTGCGGACTATAATTATATAAAGAACTTACAATATGTTAATATAGAAGACAGCCTCTTGGTTTTCCGCCAAATCTCCACTTTCTCGATTCTTGCACATATTAATTTCAATCTCTTTCTTTTGTGGGTCCGGGTGCGAAACTTGCCGCTCCATCTTATGAACACGGCGGTTGTTGCTCATCTACTTTCTCACGTGGGTACGATTTGTAAGGAGGAATCATTTCCTGATATTTTCCTAAATCGCAACTTCATACGAATCAAAGTATGGATCGACCTCACTAAACCTTTGGTACCAGGTTGTTTTATTCCTATCGGAGATATGGAGCATCTTTGGATTACCTTCTCTTACGAAGGCGTTTTCAGATTTTGCAGAAGATGTGGACTTGTTGGGCATAGGGTTTCGTTCTGCCCTATTTCAAAATCTTTAGGCGCCGCACGTATTGTTGCTCGTATGACGGAATTGCGAAATAGCGGGCTCACTATCCTCCAAGGCCCTCCGAACTATCCTTTTTATTCTCCTGATATCTTAGGTTTACCAGCAAGGTTTAACTATCTGTCCACGGCGGTTGACGTTGAAATCTCATCACCACCTGTGATGACGGACACCGTTGTTGCTTCGCCGATTTTTTCCGTCTCTTCATCCAGCACGACTTCGTCTGAGGAGGAAACTAAATACATAGAGTCAGTTACTCCTATTGATCCTACTGACGTGGTCCATGAAGACTTATATAAGGACCGACTTCTTATGCGTGAATATCCTGTTCTCCGTGGTCCGTCACATTTTCCATCATCATCTGCTGGACCTTCTACTGTGCCAACGCATCCCACTCCTGCTTTTCGGATACATGCGCCTAACCCAGCTCTTGATGCGACACTAGACTTGAACTTTGGCGATAATAGCCGAAACTCTGGTCGGGATACCCAAAACTTTGAAGCTGATGCGTCACCATCTTCCCCGGCGAAACATTTGAGGGCTTCTCTACCCGGGCCGACGCCATCTAATGTTCCTATACCTCGTCGTCTGACGCTTGGAGGCTCAAAGGTACGCCATGTTGAGTTTAAGGATTCAAGTACCTAAGAGGGGGAGGGGGTGAATTAGGTACTATTTAAAAAATTTATAACTCCAACTTTATTGAATTAAAGTGAGTTACGAGAACAAAAGAGATGAGAGGATACTTTGAATAATATTGAAAGATTGAACAAGTATCACGATGAATGTTTGCTGAAGTATGAAAGTAATAATCGTTCTGACTGTATCTATTTGTCTCAGTTTGTGGAATATGACTGCAGACCAAATGCGACAGTATGATGAACTGTTACTTCTAAGGTTAAGCAAAGCAAAACAAACAAACAAAGTAAATTGCAGCGGAAATAAAGTAAAACAAATGAACACGAGATTTTTGAATTGGTTCGGCAAATACTCAAGTGCCTACGTCCAATCTACCTTTTTATTGCTTTCTTTTAGTGATCTACTCCGACAACTAAAAGACCCTTACAATAAAAGACACCAACCTACTCCGGTTGTAAAGCTAGTACAAGAACTACTCCGTTCTTATGACAAGCTAACTCGCAACCTACTCCGGTTGCCAACTCACAACCTACTCCGGTTGTCAAGAGTTAAAGACTACTCCGTCCTAAACTCTACTAACACACTTAGAATGTTATAGGATCAAGTTTCCACTAACACATTCTTAACAAAGAATAGAGATGGACAACTTTTACAAGATCAACAATTCATAAGCAAGAGAGTTTAGTATAGAAAAGCAACAGTAGCCACGACTGTAACAACTTGAAGACACTTGAAGACTTTTAAAGGATTTTGCAAATAAACACGATTTTAAGCTTTAAAAACAATTTGCAAACATGAAAGAATTATTTCAGAAAAGTCTTAAGGATTTATGAAGGTGAGGCACGGTTTATATAGAGGAGGTGAGTGAAGGGGTTGCTAGGGTTTTAAAGGGTCAAAGACCTCACATGTGAAGGTCAATAGCAACCACCCAAAACTTGCACCAAAAAGGGCTCTTTTGCAAAGGCAAGAATAGGGAAAAATGGTTTGAAAGATATCCTTAAAAGCTCATGCAAATTCAGAAAACAAAGAGAGAAAAGACAAGTCACATGATGACAAGTTAACACTAAAATGGCAAAAAGCATTCTTTGTTTTCTTAAAGAGCCAAAGGGTTGAATTTGCATAAAGAGAAAACATTTTGAAAATAATAATTCAAACCACTCTTTATTGAAGACTACCTCCTTAATAAAAATCTGATTTTTATCTTTGAAAAATATGAGTCACGTGAAAGGCTTTTGAAAGATAAAAAGGGACTTCAAGTTTCTCGAGTTGTGGCAACAATCCAAGCAGTTGTTTACTTGTAAAAGCAAAATCGTTTGGACATTTCTATTACTCTAATATACTCTACTTTCTCACTTGTACATTAGATGACACATGACTTATTACAATGGGATTAATAACAACTTCAACACTTCTTAATCCATGCTTGATATGATCATATATCCTGAAAAGGTAAACTAAGATGACACAAATCAAATGGGCATGTTATCATCAACATAAGAAACCCAACAAATTCCCCCTTTGATGATGACAAGCCCCAAACGAATGTATAAGCAATGTAAACACCTTGATTCAAGATTATAAGCAAGCAAGATCAAATGAGATAAGGGACAATATTACCTTACCTAAGGCAAAAAGCTAGAATCAAACTACCATGACAATTTTACATTGCCCCAAAACAAGATTCAAGACTAAGAAGGTTAGACAAGGCATTAAGTTAATCAATATGCAAAGAGATTAAGAGCATGAGTTTACCTTTTCCCCCTCTTGACATCATCAAACGGATAGGGATGTCAAAAGCATTAGAGTGCAGATAACCACAAGAAAATGCAAAAAGACACATATAAGCGTGACAAGGTAACAAAGTCAACATAAACATACGGATTAAACATAAGTTCACCATAGTTCACCACGGCTAAATAGAGTTTAATACACACCACCAAGCATCAAAATAACAAGTAAAGAAAATAGTCTTAGAAGGGCACAACATGGTGGGACAAAAGATGTAAGGCAAAAGACAAGTTTGATTATGGGCAAATTTAGGGTGCGGAAGTTTGGTCATCGTTTTGAGGATAAAGAAGAAGATAGCAAAATGGTTAAGGTTTGACAATGAAGGTCTGAGTCACAGTCATCTCTACTGTTGCATTAGACTTTGTATATTGAAACCGCCAAGGTATGCACCGATATAAGTTCTCAACATGTGATGAAGGAACATCAACTTCTTGTATTTTGCTTTCATATCATGAAATTTTTGATAAATTTGATCTTGACCTCTGAGCGTAGCAACAATTGCATACACTGTTGCTTTCCTTTCTACTTTGACCTTTGAGCATAGTGATCGATACACTTTCGTGACTTCCTTTCAATTTCTTCCAAAATTTTTGCTTTATTTCTCAAGACCGTCGCAGTTTTCCATTTCATCTATCTCGTTTCCAATAATCACTTTGACATTTCGCATATTGCCTTCCCGGTTTTTTTTTTTTTTTTTTTTTTTTCATTCTCCAATTTTCCAACCAACTTCAATTTTCAATTTCATCTATCTCCGTTTTTCTAACCAACTTCCCAATCATCTCTTGATGCATATGTAGAACATGTAATTGTTTGGTTCTTTGTTTCACATAGACCTTTGCAACATAAGTGGATTGAATGTGAAGGGGTGATGTCTTTGGGTATTGAAAAATGAAGGATTTTGAGCAATTTGAAGAGTATAAGAGACATCCATTTGAAGGTGGTTGAAAGGGTTGGTATTCGTATTGAAGGACGTTTTGACCATGGTGGGTAATTGTTGAGTTTAATGGGTAGGTGAGATGGTAGGATTTGGGGAGATGAAGAGATAGACGGGTTGTAGGATTTTGGTGGGTTAGTAAGTTTGGATGGGTATAAGGGTAGAAGGTGGGTTGAAGGGAGTAAATGGCCCAATAAATGTGGGAGGTGAGGTAGTTGGCCCAACTTAAACACATTTAATTACTCGAAATAAAAACGCAAGGTAGCATATAATAAACGTAAATTTAGATATGAGGTTGAGTGATTACCGACTCACAAATACGGTGTCAATTTTTGGTCTAAACATGATTTCAATGCACTTAGAACACTTAATAACATATATCCAAATTTAATTTAATCAATTAAGGAAATTTGTAGAACTCACACTAACAATCACAAGCTATTAATTAACCCAATTTCTAGTCTAAATTTCTCAAAATGTTCTCTTGCAAGTGGCTTAGTAAAAATATCGGCAATTTGATTTTCGGTCTTGCAAAAGATAAGTTTAATATGTCCTTTTTCCACATGATCACGAATAAAATGGTGACGAATATCAATATGTTTGGTCTTAGAGTGTTGAATAGGATTTTTGGAAATATTTATTGCACTCGTATTATCACACATTAAAGGAATGGAGTCAAAAGTAATACCAAAATCCAAGAGTTGTTGTTTTACCCAAAGGAGTTGAGAACAACAATGTGCCGCACTAACGTACTCACTTTCGGCCGTAGAAAGAGCTACCGAGTTTTGTTTCTTTGAGGCCCAAGAAGTCAAGCAAGGACCCAAGAACGTTGCAATTCCGGAGGTACTCCTTCTATCCACCGTGCACCTCACATAGTCCGCATCCGAAAAGCCTATAAGATCAAAAGGACAATGTAAAGGGTACCATAAGTAAAGATTTTGTGTTCCAATCAAATACCGAAGAATTCGTTTAACGGCTTTAAAATGTGATTCTTTCGGATTTGCTTGGAACCTAGCACATAAACAAACACTAAAGAGAATGTCGGGACGACTTGCGGTCAAGTAGAGAAGTGAGCCTATCATACCTCTATACACCTTATCACTAACATTCTTACCGAGTTCATCTTTGTCCAATTTGGACCCGGCTACCATAGGTGTATCATGAGGCTTACCATTAGTCATCCCAAATTTCTTAAGCATTTCCTTAATATACTTTTGTTGATGGATCATGATTCCATCCTTTGATTGCTTAATTTGGAGCCCAAGGAATAATCCTAGCTCACCCATCATGCTCATTTCAAACTCCGATTTCATTAGTTCCGAAAAATATAAGTAAAGGAGTTCATTTGTTGCACCAAATATAATGTCATCAACATATACTTGTACAACCAACAGTTCACTGGACTGTTGCTTCAAGAACAATGTTTTGTCAACGGAGCCTCTTTTAAAACCATTTTCAATAAGAAATTTAGACAATCTATCATACCAACATCTTGGTGCTTGTTTTAAACCATAAAGAGCTTTGTCTAATTTGAAAACATGGTTAGGCAAGTCATTGTTCTCAAAACCCGGTGGTTGTTCTACAAAGACATCTTCTTCCAAATATCCATTTAAGAAAGCGGTTTTGACATCCATTTGGAAGAGTTTAATGCCTTTGTGAGCCGCAAAAGCTATAAGCAATCGTATGGCCTCAAGTCTAGCTACCGGTGCATAGGTTTCATCGTAATCAATACCCTCTTGTTGGTTATAACCTTGCACCACTAGTCTAGCCTTGTTCCTTACGATTTCTCCCGAGTCATCAAGCTTATTGCGAAAGACCCACCTAGTACCAATGACGGTACGATTAGGCGGTCTAGGGACTAAGTGTCATACCTCGTTTCTTTTGAATTGATTGAGTTCTTCTTGCATTGCAAGTAACCAGTCTGCATCAGTCAAGGCGACTGTTACATTTGAAGGTTCAATTTGAGAAAGGAAGGCATTATGGGCACAATACTCATTGAGATGAGCGAGATTGTTGACGGATGATCTTGTTCGAATTCCCGAGTTGAGATCACTTGTGAGATTAGTGAGTGGATGAGAGCTTTGATGTTTCCACTTCTTTAGAACAATGGTTTCTTGTTCCCCCTCAATCGCATCGATCCACGTGGATGTTTCTATTGGCCTGGAAGGTTCTTCATCCTCACTGTTTGGGTTACTTGATTACGGAGGTGGATGCAATAGTCGTTGGGTCTGTTGCTTCAGAGAAGAAGAATCGAGAGCGAGAGGTGCTACGTGTTCCCCCGAGTTCTTTGATCTCCTTTGAAGGTGACAGTCTCTGTGTCTGTTGCAATTCAGTGCTGGGAGCTTCTTCATCCGTGAACACGAAGTCCTTTCGAACAAGACCAATCTCAAACTCATCATCCTCATCCTCATCATCATCATCCATGTGTTGTACCTGTCCAAGAACACTAGATTCATCAAAAATGACATGGATGCTTTCTTCAATTAACAGGGTTCGTTTATTGTAGACTTTATAGGCCTTGCTATGGTCGGAGTACCCAATAAATACTCCTTCATCACTACGTGGATCGAACTTACCCAAATTGTTTTTACCATTGTTATGAACAAAACATTTGCTTCCAAAACATCTAAAATATGAAATGTTGGGTTTTCTTCCACGTAATGATTCATAGGGAGTTTTATTTAATATACTCCTTATCATGACACGATTATGAATGTAGCAAGCGGTATTTACCGCTTCGGCCCAAAAGTTCTTAGGCAACTTAATAGATAATAACATTGTTCTAGCCATTCCTTCAAGGGTTCTATTCATCCTTTCAACCACACCATTTTGTTGTGGGGTTCTAGGAGCCGAGAAGTTATGGTCTACACCATTGTCATCACAATAAGCACCAAATGATGAGTTTTCGAATTCGGTTCCATGATCGGTTCTCATTGAAACAAGTTTTAAACCAAGTTTATTTTGAATCTTTCTTAACCAAATTAGAAACTCATCAAATGTCTCATCCTTAGAGCTTAGGAAGAGTGCCCAAACGAACCTAGAGTAATCATCAACAATAACACACACATAACGACTACCACCTCTACTTCTAGTTCTCATTGGTCCACACAAGTCGATATGTAAAAGTTGCAAAGGTTGAGATGTACTCATAATTCTTTTGGATTTAAAGGAACTTCTAACATGTTTACCTCTAGCACATTCATCACATATTTTATCAAAATCAAACTTTATATTAGGAATGCCTTCAACTAAGTCAAGTCTTTTAAGGGTATTAAGAGTTTTTGTACTAACATGACCAAACCTTTTATGCCATAACCAAGGATCATTGTTCATTACACTCATGCAAGACATGGTGTGACCGGATAGAGAGTTCAAATTAGTTAATTAAACATCTTTGACACGTCTTCCTTCGAGTATTAGTTCATTAGTAGTGGCATCAAAAATTTGACACATATTGGCACGAAATTCAACAAAATTACCCTTATCACAAAGTTGAGAAATGTTAAGGAGATTATGTTTCAAACCTTTGACAAGCCGCACATTGTCGACACAAAGTAAGGATGACTTACCAACCTTTCCAATACCAATTACTTCACCTTTCTTGTTGTCACCAAACCTTACCGTGCCACCATCATATGCTTTAAGTGAGAGGAATTGGCTTCTATCACACGTCATGTGACGAGAGCATCCACTATCCAAGTACCAATTGCGGCCGCCTCTCACCAAGCCCTACACAAGATTAGACTTTGAGTTTAGGAACCCAAACAAACTTGGGTCCCCTTTTGTGATCAACATATCTCATGGTATCTTTCCTAATCCATATTTGCTTAATTATTTTGATGTTCTTGTTAATGTCATGAAATCTTTTCTCACAAGTGTTGAGGACATGACCATTCTTACCACAATAATTGCAAATAATGTATTCGGGAAGACCCACGTATTTTCTCCTTCTAAATTTAGTTTTAGGCTTCTGGATGCAACAGTCGATCTGACTGTTCCATTTGAACCCCAAACCAGCAGCTTTATCACATTTATCGGTTTGATTCGTGAGGAAGTTTAACACGGTTTGACTTCCTTCCCACTTTTCAGTGATGTTCTTAGCATTAACAAGTTCATTGGTCAAGTCATTGACACGAGAGAGGAGATGCAAATTCTTTTCTTTTTCTCTTTTGAGTTCATCATTGTTAACACTTTCTATGGACAATCTTTTCTCAACAATGAAGTCATGGGTGTGGTTGCTGAGTTTAGACACGAGATATATGATTCTTTCTTTGGACTCTTCATATTTAGATGTCATCTCGTCAAGTCTTTTGTTTAGATCAACGACTTCATCGGATCTATGGTGAGGAGAAGAGCTAGAAGTGCTACATTCGGGCATGCCCTTTTGAAAGAAGGTAAGCCTATCATGGAGATCTTCTATTTCATTCTTGAGACAAACAACCTCACTCTTAAGACACTCGTTTTCATTTTCCAACCATTCACTCTTTCTTTTAGACTTGTCTAAATCATGGTCAGAAGCAACAGTCTTAGACACTGTTTCTCTTAAGTCTACAACTTCAACTACAAGGTCATAGATCTCATTTTCAAGAGCATCTTTGTCCTTCAAAATGTCATCACGTTCCTTGGTTAGAGAGGAAACTTGCATCACCAAGGTAGTGTTGACATTTTCAAGGTCAGAGACATCAGTGGGGGTCAACCTAAGACGCTCAAGTTCTTTAGTCAAATGTTTGTTTAACTTGTTGACTCTTTTAACTTCATTATATGCCTCAGAGGTGACAGTGACGCAGTCTGTTGCTTTTAGTTCATTTTTCAGATTAAAGTTCTCTTGAGCAATTTCCTCAATCTCATTTTGCATTACCTCGAGTTTATCATTTTGAAACCGACACTTATCAAAAAGTTGGTCAAGAAGCTTACATACTTTCTCTTTGGAGTAAGTTCTAGCCTTGGCCTTTAGATGATTTACCTCGTTGTCGGAATCGGAGTCGGAATCGTCGGGGTTAGCCATGAGGCATCTTAAGTGTTCAAGTTTTGAGGTTTTTGAGACTTTTTCTTTACCATGATTTGCAAGACACATTTTAGCCTCAAGTTTCTCCTCGATGAGTTCCTCATCTTCCTCGAAGTCAGACATTCCCCAAATAGCACTCATGAATCTATGTTTATAGTCCTTTTTAACTTTTTCTCTTCTTTCCTTAGATTTGATTTCTTCCCACTTGGGACATTCTTTAATTTGATGAGTTTTATCACCACATTTAAAGCATCCCACGGTGGAGTTAGGTCGTTTCTTAGGAAAGCGTTTTTTCGAGTAATTATTAGTGAACCTTGTGTTACCTTGTCCATTGACCAACCCGGCTAAGTTCCTTGTGAACATAGCAAACTCGTCTTCCTCCTCATCTTCTTCATCACTTGGATAAGATGTGAGGGCGAGACTCTTTCCCTTTGATGACTCACTAGAATGCTTATCGAGATTAAACTCGTGAGCCATTAGTGATCCCATTAGTTCATGAAGAGATATGGTTGACAAGTATTTAGCTTCCTCTATGGCGGTGACTTTAGGTTGCCATTTAGGAGTTAGACTACGAAGGATTTTTCGAATGATGTCCTCGGACTCGAAATTTCTTCCTAGACTTTTAAGCTCATTAATAATACAAGAAAAACGTGAAGAGAAACTATTTAAAGACTCGTCCTTTGACATTCTAAACATCTCATATTGTTGCATGAGAAGGTCAATACGGTGTTTTCTTACTTGGGACGTCCCTTCATAGGTAAGTATAAGGGAATCCCAAATAGATTTTGCCGTAGGACACCCGGAGATTCGACTAACTTCTCCCTCACCAACACAACGTTAAAGAATCGACATTGCTTTGGAATTCTTTTCGGCAAGCTTGAAGTCGTTCTCATTGTAATTTGTTTCCTCTTTTGTCTTGGTGAAACCATTAAGAATATCGGTTTCCTCAATGGCAAGAGGTCCATTTTGGATGATGTTCCAACATTGATAATCGATAATTTTGATGTAATGTTCCATTTTGAGTTTCCACCATCCAAAATTCGAACCGGTAAAGACCGGGATCTTGGAGTGTTTCTCGGAATCCATTACCCACGAATCAAACTCTAAGGCGATTAGCCTCGATCAAGAGCACGAGGCTCTGATACCAATTATTGAGTTTAAGGATTCAAGTACCTAAGAGGGGGAGGGGGTGAATTAGGTACTATTTAAAAAATTTATAACTCCAACTTTATTGAATTAAAGTGAGTTACGAGAACAAAAGAGATGAGAGGATACTTTGAATAATATTGAAAGATTGAACAAGTATCACGATGAATGTTTGCTGAAGTATGAAAGTAACAATCGTTCTGACTGTATCTATTTGTCTCAGTTTGTGGAATATGACTGCAGACCAAATGCGACAGTATGATGAACTGTTACTTCTAAGGTTAAGCAAAGCAAAACAAACAAACAAAGTAAATTGCAGCGGAAATAAAGTAAAACAAATGAACACGAGATTTTTGAATTGGTTCGGCAAATACTCAAGTGCCTACGTCCAATCTACCTTTTTATTGCTTTCTTTTAGTGATCTACTCCGACAACTAAAAGACCCTTACAATAAAAGACACCAACCTACTCCGGTTATAAAGCTAGTACAAGAACTACTCCGTTCTTATGACAAGCTAACTCGCAACCTACTCCGGTTGCCAACTCACAACCTACTCCGGTTGTCAAGAGTTAAAGACTACTCCGTCCTAAACTCTACTAACACACTTAGAATGTTATAGGATCAAGTTTCCACTAACACATTCTTAACAAAGAATAGAGATGGACAACTTTTACAAGATCAACAATTCATAATCAAGAGAGTTTAGTATAGAAAAGCAACAGTAGCCACGACTGTAACAACTTGAAGACACTTGAAGACTTTTAAAGGATTTTGCAAATAAACACGATTTTAAGCTTTAAAAACAATTTGCAAACATGAAAGAATTATTTCAGAAAAGTCTTAAGGATTTATGAAGGTGAGGCACGGTTTATATAGAGGAGGTGAGTGAAGGGGTTGCTAGGGTTTTGAAGGGTCAAAGACCTCACATGTGAAGGGCAATAGCAACCACCCAAAACTTGCACCAAAAAGGGCTCTTTTGCAAAGGCAAGAATAAGGAAAGATGGTTTGAAAGATATCCTTAAAAGCTCATGCAAATTCAGAAAACAAAGAGAGAAAAGACAAGTCACATGATGACAAGTTAACACTAAAATGGCAAAAAACATTCTTTGTTTTCTTAAAGAGCCAAAGGGTTGAATTTGCATAAAGAGGAAACATTTTGAAAATAATAATTCAAACCACTCTTTATTGAAGACTACCTCCTTAATAAAAATCTGATTTTTATCTTTGAAAAATATGAGTCACGTGAAAGGCTTTTGAAAGATAAAAAGGGACTTCAAGTTTCTCGAGTTGTGGCAACAATCCAAGCAGCTGTTTACTTGTAAAAGCAATAAATGTCTGGACTGTTTCTATTACTCTAATATACTCTACTTTCTCACTTGTACATTAGATGACACATGACTTATTACAATGGGATTAATAACAACTTCAACACTTCTTAATCCATGCTTGATATGATCATATATCCTGAAAAGGTAAACTAAGATGACACAAATCAAATGGGCATGTTATCATCAACATAAGGAACCCAACACGCCATTTTTTGTCTGGGACTTTACGGCATTGTTTGTTTAAGCAAAAACGCCCCTCTAGGATTAAACCGTCTTCGTCTCGCCCTGCTAAAATACCACGTCTTTGTCAACTAATAGAATATCCCATTTCTTCCATGGTCAATATTTTTTATAACGATCAGCCTAACCCACCTGGTGCTTCCATTTTTTTTCCCTCGTAGATTCACAGCTCTCAAACGTAAATTTTCTTCTTTTACACCATCTAAATTCTAACCATGCTTTTTTCCCGCGTCTAAAAAGTGTAAATCGCAGCTTTTATTATCTCATGCTTTACTACACTTCTGCTTAACACCTTCCTTTTTATCTTGTTTCAGCCCTTGTTTCCCGTCTTCATCATGTGGCCAGGTGACTGGCCTTAATTCGTCACCGGGGGCACAATGAAGACTTTTTGCTGGAATTGCAGGGGCTTGGTGACGCGGACAGCCCTGCGATTCCTTATCTTAGGTGGTGTGTCCGCAAATATCGCGTTTCCATTTTTTTTACAGGAAACGATATGTTCTTTTGAAACTGCTATTATGAAAACAAACTCTCTTGATTTCCCGAATTTTTGTGGCGTAGACGTCGTTGGTCTTAGTGGGGGTTTGTTGCTTAGATGGAACAATGACGTATCGATTGTACCTATTGAACTAGATCGTCACTTTATCCTTTGTAAATTATCTTTAGTATATCCTTCTAATGAATGTTATTATCATATTTATTTATGGTGAACCAAATGTCTCTTTACGCTTTTCTTTATGGGAGCGGTTGTTGACTCTTTGTCGAACTTTTTCTCCGGTTGTCCTAATTGGAGATTTCAACCAAGTTGAGTTTCATTCCGATAATATTGGTGGTTCTAATAATATTCGAGGCCAGTTTTATTTCATAAACTGGAAATTAGACAATGAGTTGTTGGATGTACCTTTTTATGGTCCGCCATACACTTGAATGAACTGTAGGCGCAATAATTCATTGCTATTTGAACGTCTGGATAAGGCGTATGCATCGGAGCAATTGCTTTTATTTCCTTCTGCCTATATATTGCATCTACCGATTCTAGTTTAAAATCATGCACCAATTATTTTACATTTTAATGACAAATCGAAGCATTCTCGAAGACCATACCAGCTTGACAATTGGTGTTTCTCACTCGAAAATTGAACAGTTTGTTAGCCATTTTTGGCAAATGCAGATTAGCGGATCATCTATGTTTGCAATTTCAAGAAAACTCGCGCTTATCCGTTACAAAATAATGAAATGGGTTATAAAGCATTGGACTATTCATGGCATAAATTGGTCCGAGATTAATTCAGATCTTGAGAAGGTCGATTGACATGCTTCTAACTGTCCAATTTCACGCTTCCTTGTGTATAATGGCAGATGTCGATCGACATAATGGATCGGTCGATCGACATATACAGCCTGCCTATCGACGTACATAGCCTGTCTATCGACAACATGGTGTAATACCCCGTATTTTCTAAGTAGTGCACTCGGCCGAGTACAAGAGAGTACTCGAGCGAGTGGCACTCTACTCAACTGAGTACAGTGATCGAGTGCCCTTCGGGCAATTAACGAGCTCCTGCTTGTGAGTCACTCGGCTGAGTGGCTGGTGCACTTGACCGAGTGTACGGGCCCAGAGATGTTTTCGCGTTTTGGGCTCCATGTGTTGGGCCTAGATATTTTTACTCTCTTTTTCAAATTTTTCTTCATTTGTTAAACCCTAAACATCTCTCTCATATCCCAACCACCCTAAAAATCCCTCAAAATTCTCCATAATCTTATCCTCTCAAGATTCCATCTTATCCTTGAAGATTTGCACCCAAGTTTCATCCCTTTTCAATTCTTTACATTTGTGAGTGTTTGTTTATCCTTTTTCCTCAATTTATTTTGTTAGTAAACCCTAATTTTTGGGAATGTTGTCTTATGGGATTTTAGTTAGGATTTTGGTTAATTAAGTGGGTTAGCTAAGGATTAATTAGTATTATTAATGTTGTAGGATGTATTTGTGATAGATATTTCATTAATTGTTGTAGGAAGACACTTCCTAGAGGAACCCTTCTAGTGTGCTTGCTTTGTTGTTGAAAATTTGCAAAAGGTAGGGTTTCCCTACTCGGTCTTGGTAATATGGTTGTTTACATTTGTGTTAATTGTCATGAATTCCATATTACATGTCATAATTGCATTATAACATGATTGGTTGGGGAATTAATGTTAGTTGCACACTAATGTTGGACATTCACCATGTCATGAAGTTGGGTAAGTAGTATTGGCTTCACATATTCATTGAATCATATTATAACATGAATTGGGAGAATTGTTGGTTATAAGATTGGTTTAAATGGTGAACTTGTGTATTTATGTCATATTGTGATTCATGGTTATGTGGAAATGTATAACTGGCATTCGTTATATGCATTGGTTACTTGTGGATGTTGGAGGAGATGGTTGGTTAAGTTTTGGTGTGTTGTGTTGGGTTGTTGAGGAGACGTAAGACGGATCGGGAGCTAAATCACACAGGTTTGGATTGTAAGTCCATCAAGACTTATTCGGTGCATTGGGCCAAGTAACTTGGTAATCATAAAGGGCCTGTGAACTGATGCGATTCAAGTCAATGACTCGATTCAAGTCAATGATTTTCGTGGCTGGTCACGCATTTCAAGGAGGGAACGGTCCAAGCTAGACATTTGCATTAACATTTCAGATTATTTTTTTGTTAAAATAAGATCTTAAGTTTATCTAGTATTTAATTGTTGCATTTAACTTAAGACTTTTCATTCCTAGCTTTAATGTTATAATTATGTGGAGAGTGATTGCTCAAACTCTTCACTTCTTGAGCTCTTGGATGGTTCAATCAAGCTATATAAAGCCTTGGTTAGTTATGAATAAAATGAATCAGAAAAATTAAGAAAAAGAAAGATGTTGCTTGTTTGGTATTTTGCCTTGTGCAATTGCTGAATCGGATCGACGCGTTTGATCCAAAATCGTTCTTGCTTGACGCGTTTGAGCATTAACACGATTGATATTCAATAGGTCTTGGATAACAATCACCATTGTTTGAGTTATAGGTCTAACTCAAGCAAATATCCCATTGGTTCGTTTTCTTCATAGATCTCGAATCAAATATCCCTTGTTCTTTATTTCGTTCAGAAATACAAAAACACATAAAAATTACAGAAACAAACCAATGTCAGACAGTCCATACAACCGTTCAATTCACACAATTGCGACAGTCAGACAGTCATCAGCACTGTTCGGTTTAATAAACTCCGCTGCCAAATTGATTCCGCTGCCAATTCGTATCATGGACAAAAGAAGTCAGGGAGATCTCAGGGAGATTTAGGCAAATTAGGGAGAATAGAATACAAGGCAGCGGATTATGGAAAGAAGCATGGTAGGACCAAGATTCCTTGCCGTGCAAGGAATAGGTCTCGGCTAGGGTTTTCACCCTATAAATAGCCAAGAAGACGGAGAAGAAAGGATCATTCAAGAACTACCATACAAACGCAACATATTGTGCTAGCTGTATTATCGTGCCGCCTCCTTTGTAATCACTCTCATATTAAAAGCTAGTGCAAACATTGGAAGGGTACCATCCCTTCCCGCGGTCGTTTCCCACATTGGGTTTTCTGCGTCACCAAATGTAACACCCGCGAATTTCCCATTTTGACATTTAAAATTTATTAAACCGTTTGATTACTTTATTCTATATTTTTGAATTATTCAATTTAATTAATTTTATGTCAAACACGATTTTTATAAAAGTAATATATAAAAGCTCATTTATATAAAAGTACGTATTGTTAAATTATATTCTTGAGGCATAATTTATATAAGAATTTGTGTATACATATTTTAGTCGGACAGTAATAATAGTGGCAATAGTAATAATAATCCCCGTCTTAACTTCCGACTAGCTATAGACTGTCACATTTCACTTGTGTGACTAATATTTTCTCGACATATCCTATATCGGCAACACACTCACCAACCCTCTTACACCCTACCCCTAAATATCGCCTTTATATATTATTATATATTTTATAAAATTCTTTTATTATTATTATTATTATTATTATTATTATTATTATTATTATATATTATATATTATTATATATGTTATTGCTATTAATATTAATACCCTGTTGTTGTTATTCATACCGTGACCCCCACACCCCCGTCATTTATTTCTTCTTCTTCCTTTCTTACGGACAAGCAGCAGCAACAATGACACAGTAGAGCCCGTACACCATTTTCGTCCCTTTCAAACTAAGATCCCTCCTCCATTTCTAAACCTTTTTCTCTAATTTTTACACCACTAGTTTCCTCTTTCCTTCCTCATTCTTTTAAGGTAAGAAAGTATCGTCCTTTTGGTGGTTTCGTCTTTCACCGTCTTATAAAAGTTGCGGTTTTTGTCTCAATCCTTTCGTGTTCTTGCTCCTTGATGATGAAGGTTTCGAAGACCCAGTGGAATACTCAAGCTTTGGGGCCATTTATTTGAAGAAATTATGAGGTAACGGTGATAGGTTACTCGACATGAGTCGATATTTCGTCCTTCTTACTGCTTGTTTTCTGGTCGGTTCATGGCTGAAATGATTAGTGCTATTTTTCCTTTGAGTCGTGCAATTTCCGTCCTAATGCTACCTTCAAATGTCAGTCTTGAGTTGGGTCGTAATTTTGAGTCGAATAGACGACTTGGGTACTCTTTTTGGAGCCGTGTTTAGCATAGTTTTCTTAGTTTAGCCGACTGTTGTTGGGGTTGGCTCATGCGACTGATGTGTGGCTAAAATTGTCGATTTTGGGACAGTAGAAAGCTATTGGTGGGACTGGTTTTCCTGTGCAGGTTTTGAGACAAGTACATGTCGAGGTTTGGAGACGGGTTATACGTATTTCTGAGTCTGTTTTGGACGGGGGTGTGAGGACCAAAGTTGGGATGATACAACTTCGTTCTAGGACAGAGATGGACTGGTGTGACATGATTTTATGGGTTGGAACTTGGGTTGTTTTGGCTCGGGTTGGGGCAGAAACACCGGCTGCTTTGGGACAATAAAGCGTGGTTTTTGTGACTGATTTGGGTAGTTACAATGGCGGAGATGAGGGGTTGTTTAAGTGAAGTCTTGGTGACGGGTTGTGGCCTGAGCAGGTGCGGTCTGGGTGGTGGTTAGGGCTGGCCAGTTATGGCCTTAGTCATGAGCGGAGGCATAGTCATGGTTGAGCCGTGGCCTAGCCTCGGGTCGTGCACCTTGTTGAGTCAATGTAAATTCGTGTTTGGTTCATTTAAATATCGTCTCATAGTTTATATAACTTGACTCGTTAAATACCATTCATTTAAATATCAATTTAATTGGACTTGTCATATTCATCTATTTGGGCTTGACTTGTTAAGTTAATTGGGCTTGTCTCTATTTTGTTATTGGGCCATGTTTTGTGGTATATATCCTTGGTTACCCACTTTGTTTCCCTTCCTCTTTTGTTTGATATTTGTTGTGCCTTATATTGGACTTGTTCATACCTCATGGTATTGGGTCAATTTTATAAGATGGTGTGGTCTTATGAATGGCCCGTTTGTGGTTGTATATGTTTTAGCTCGTAATTCATATAACGTAAATTATTCATTATCATTTATTATATTTCATTTAACCGGCATGTTAAATTATAAAATGGAATATTTATTAATATGATACAAGTACGAAATATTTATTATAAGTACTGGTAAGAGTCATATTCTTGATAATGCCTTGTATTGTTCTGTTGTGAGAGTCTTGTCCTATCGGATACTAGAGGTGAGCTATAAGCCCTCTAATTGCAATATGATCGTCGGGATTGATGTTCTCATCCGTACATATGGTGAGATGTAAGCTATAAGTATGAATGTGACATTAGTGATTCCGTGTTATATGACATTTTATCGTGTTTATATTCGCATGATCATTCCTACTCTTATTGTGACTCAAGTGTGACGTTTTACATTGTGTGACGACTTGACATTCCTTATTTCCCCTTTTCGGACCCTTGGTTACGGTTAGGTGCCATGTTTCCGGATTGGGCTATCCTTCCGCCTCTTCAGACCTTGGGTCACGGTTAGGTGACATGGTTCCGATTTGGGGTTACTCGACTTTCGGTCACATTTTGGTGTACCATGTTTCGAGTCTTGGATGCGGATGGGTCACCGCTTGTCGAATCGGGTGTCGTCCATCCCGAGAGTCTGTCCAGGTTTAGACAAGGACCGTATTATGATCGCCGTCCTACCAGGAGGAGTGGAGTCTAGGATGTAGTCTTGTGTGTGGTATCTCGGACATGCTTTAAAGGTAGCCTCTGAGTCGGATACTTCTCTATACTTTGTGTTGGTCTTACACTTGTGAGTCGTGTCAATATGAGTTGGTTGACTTGGTTATTCTATTTCCTTGTTTACATATTTATTCTAATGCATTATGCCTATCTCATCATGATTATCAATTGTATCCCATTGTTCTTTATTGTTCATATATGTTGCATGATCAATGTGTTTAATTAAGTGTTTGTTTACTTGCATTTCGACATATTGTGGCTGGGAGAACCTTGAGTTACTCCCCACTGACTGTGGTGTTCATGTTTACATGAATGACAGGTTGTGAAGATGCTTACGTGGGGGAAGACGTGTGGGCTAGCGAGAACTAAACCCTTGGACCTTAGTTGCTAGTTTAGGAACCCCTTATTTCATTTCATTTTTGGCACCCGCGTGTTAATCTTTAACTAGTAACAAAAAGTTTTTAAAATCTCATAAATTTCCGCTTTAATTTATTAGTTATATTTTTCTCTTTATCGCGGGGTGTCACAGTTGGTATCAGATCATATGTTGCTCCCGGCGCACACACGTGTACCCCAAATTTAAACTTAAACTTGACCTTGAATTATGAATGAGAGATGTGTAGAATTAAAGACCTAAGGTGGTAGTCTATAGTGTGTTTGCTCTTTGTTAGGTTGTAACATGTTTGTTGATTGTCATTTAATAATTGTTGTGCCCGTGGATCAATAACCGTAAACCTAGCAACGTGAAGAACAAGATTTGGTGCCTATTGCCGAGGAATAAATATTTGTTCAACTTTTGAAGGATGATTCTACTTCCTCGAAAATGTTTCTCATTCTTTGTGTATATTGCCTTACTCTTTATCTCTTGGTGCTTATCCTTCTTCTAAACTCTCTTCTGTTTTGCTTTGCTTGAAAGCTACTCTTGTACCCCTAACTTGTCCTTTGTTCCTTGCTTTTCCTCCCTTAACGCCTTTTGATGGTACCCTTTCTTTTGAGGAATGTTAACCTTGATTGGAAAATTTGACTTTTGTGGAGTTTGTTTGTGGTTAACCCATAACCCTGGTTTTGAGAGGTTGAGATGTTAGAAAGACTTAGGTAGTGTGATAAGATATACTTAATGATTCTTATACATAGTCCCTTGGTAAAGTGAGTATAATTGATCGGTGGAATTATTTGTGTTGTAAAGTGTGAGTTGCATATGTTATTAAAGTTATAGAACTTAGCCTTGTTGACTATGTTTGGGATTTGAAAGCCTTGGGAAGTGTAGTGAGACGTGTCTTGCGGATACTAGTGCTTAGTACTTGACTTAAAATGGATGAGATTGAATGGTGGATTTGAGGATGTAGGATTGACTAAGTAAGTCGAGTTTATGATTGGCTTTCATAGTTGCTTTGGATATGAGGGTTTAATGTGTATGTTACCATATGACAAATGCTAATTGTGGGATTATTAGTTTGTCTAAGTGAATGATCTTGACTACTACTTGAGGTATAGTATGAGAGTGAGACTAAGCTACATTGTTGGGAAGTCGTAGCGCTTGTTCTAGTAACTAGAAAGGATAATGGTATGGTTGGCGCCAATTGTTAAGTTAAAGAACATAGTTTCAATCTATGGTGTTCAAATAAGGAAATATGAGGTGAAATAGCGTTGTTACAACTAAGATCTTGTTTCTTGAGGACTCGATGGTAAGTAAAGTTCTAGGATATCGGATTTGAAAGAATATTCCTTGGGATGTTTATGATCATAATGGATTGGTGATGTGATTTGATATTAATTGGCTCTTGAGAGTTCTTGAGTTGAGAGAGACTTAGTATTGAGAAGTATTTGTTAACCCTATAGTTTTATAAACCTTGAGGTTGTGTTGAGTACTTGAGATGATGGAATGATGTTGTCGATGAGGGTAGTAGAGTAGACTTTTATGAAAGAAGACTTTAGGTTGACATGTTACTACCGTGTTTTGAAATGGGAACCTTGTGGGATATTTGAGGACCCTTTCTGGGAATTTAGAGGTTGGAATTAGGCCTTGATTGAGGATTTTACCACTTTGAGAAACCCATGGTTGACACTAGTTGGATATGAGTATAGCTTTGATGGAAACCTTGACCTTGATCTTGTGGAAGTTGTTTGTGGACGTTTGAGGATTTGGAGTGATGAGATCACACTTATAGTGGAGCACCTTGTTTCAGGGAATAGATTAAGATGAAGTAACGTAAGCGTTTTGAGGAAATCCTCGGGAGTGGTGTGGTTATGAGTTTTGTTGTTGGGGAAGTTTTCGGAACTGTTTAGGATGATGTTGTATGTTGTTTGAGGTTTGAGTACCTGGCGCTTCCTTGTTGTCTAATTCCCTTTCTTCTTTGACCATAAGCGTTGCCGTTCATGCCTCTCTTTCCTCGCTTCATCTTGCTCCTCCTTTAAGTTTGATGCTAGTGACCTATAAAAACTCTACCTTTGACATTCTTATTGATTTGACTTCAATCCTTACCCTATGAAATTCATCATAGCTCTTTTGATTAGTTAAGTTGAATCCTTTTTGCATACCGGTATCTATGATGTCTAAGTTACTTTTCTTTTGTTCAATTTCTAAACTTTCAAGCTACCAGTTTTGATTCGGTGTTAAAAGTTTATGTTACTTTTGAAAAACCTTACCTATTTTAAAGATTTGAAAATGAAAATTTGATTTAATTCCATATTTGTTCTTTGAGTGTAGACTTCTTTATCATGATTTTAATTGCCAAACCTGTGATTTCTTTAAATTTTATCCAATTTCGGTTAACTTAGATCTATTTATGGTTTCTTTGTCAAAGTTTAATATTACATTTTCAGACATTTGACTCCCTTTTGAGTTTAAAGGTGAAACCTTCCTTTCTATTTTGGCTTTTGCAAAAGAAAATTTGAGTGAATTACCTTTTTCTTCTGATTTTATCGTTGATCGGATGTTAGAACTCGTTATTAGAGACGTTTAATAACTTGTTCTACGCTTGTCGGCGAATGATTTTTGTTTTAAATTTGTCTTTGACTTGGAAAGTAAGCGTTCTTGTGTGCACGACAAGAGCATTTCGTTCCATGAATGAGACTTACACTTTTGAAAACTCTCCGTTAATGTTTTTGAAAGTGTTTTGATTATGATTTATACAAATGATTTGCCTTTCGACCTAGTTCTGCCGAAAAATTTTAGTTGAAACTTTCGAAAGAATTTTAATTCTTACGGTAAGTAACCTTTTAATGTTTTGGTTACCGATTCCAAAATTCCAGTTTTATTTTTTTTAGCCTTTCATTTCTACTTTCAAGTTTCGAGAACGAAACTTTTTAAATGGTGGGGTGATTGTAACACCCGCGAATTTCCCATTTTGACATTTAAAATTTATTAAACCGTTTGATTACTTTATTCTATATTTTTGAATTATTCAATTTAATTAATTTTATGTCAAACACGATTTTTATAAAAGTAATATATAAAAGCTCATTTATATAAAAGTATGTATTGTTAAATTATATTCTTGAGGCATAATTTAAATAAGAATTTGTGTATACATATTTTAGTCGGACAGTAATAATAGTGACAATAATAATAATAATCCCCGTCTTAACTTCCGTCTAGCTATAGACCGTCACATTTCCACTTGTGAGACTAATCTTTTCTCGACCTACCCTATATCGACAACACACTCACCTACCCTCTTACACCCTACCCCTAAATATCTCCTTTATATATTATATAATTTATATAATTCTTTTATTATTATTATTATTATTATTATTATTATTATTATTATTATATATTATTATATATGTTATTGCTATTAATATTAATACCCTGTTGTTGTTATTCATACCGTGACCCCCACACCCCCCTCATTTCTTTCTTCTTCTTCCTTTCTTACGGACAAGTAGCAACAACAATGACACAGTAGAGCCCGTACACCATTTTCGTCCCTTTCAAACCAAGATCCCTCCTCCATTTCTCAACCTTTTTCTCTAATTTTTACACCACTAGCTTCCTCTTTCCTTCCTCATTCTTTTAAGGTAAGAAAGTCTCGTCCTTGTGGTGGTTTTGTCTTTCGCCGTCTTATAAAAGTTGCGGTTTTTGTCTCAATCCTTTCGTGTTCTTGCTCCTTGATGATGAAGGTTTCGAAGACCCAGTGGAATACTCAAGCTTTGGGGGCCATTTATTCAAAGAAATTATGAGGTAACGGTGATAGGTTACTCGACATGAGTCGATATTTCGTCCTTCTTACTGCTTGTTTTCTGGTCGGTTCATGGCTGAAATGATTAGTGCTATTTTTCCTTTGAGTCGTGCAATTTCCGTCCTAATGCTACCTTCAAATGTCAGTCTTGAGTTGGGTCGTAATTTTGAGTCGAATAGACGACTTGGGTACTCTTTTTGGAGCCGTGTTTAGCATAGTTTTCTTAGTTTAGCCGACTGTTGTTGGGGTTGGCTCATGCGACTGATGTGTGGCTAAAATTGTCGATTTTGGGACAGTAGAAAGCTATTGGTGGGACTGGTTTTCCTGTGCAGGTTTTGAGACAAGTACATGTCGAGGTTTGGAGACGGGTTATACGTATTTCTGAGTCTGTTTTGGACGGGGGTGTGAGGACCAAAGTTGGGATGATACAACTTCGTTCTAGGACAGAGATGGACTGGTGTGACATGATTTTATGGGTTGGAACTTGGGTTGTTTTGGCTCGGGTTGGGGCAGAAACACCGGCTGCTTTGGGACAATAAAGCGTGGTTTTTGTGACTGATTTGGGTAGTTACAATGGCGGAGATGAGGGGTTGTTTAAGTGAAGTTTTGGTGACGGGTTGTGGCTTGAGCAGGTGCGGCCTGGGTGGTGGTTAGGGCCGACCAGTTATGGCCTTAGTCATGAGCGGAGGCATAGTCATGGTTGAGCCGTGGCCTAGCCTCGGGTCGTGCACCTTGTTGAGTCAATGTAAATTCGTGTTTGGTTCATTTAAATCCCGTCTCATGGTTTATATAACTTGACTCGTTAAATATCATTCATTTACATATCAATTTAATTGGACTTGTCATATTCATCTATTTGGGCTTGACTTGTTAAGTTAATTGGGCTTGTCTTTATTTTGTTATTGGGCCATGTTTTGTGGTATATATCCTTGGTTACCCACTTTGTTTCCCTTCCTCTTTTGTTTGATATTTGTTGTGCCTTATATTGGACTTGTTCATACCTCATGGTATTGGGTCAATTTTATAAGATGGTGTGGTCTTATGAATGGCCCGTTTGTGGTTGTCTATGTTTTAGCTCGTAATTCATATAACGTAAATTATTCATTATCATTTATTGTATTTCATTTAACCGACATGTTAAATTATAAAATGGAATATTTATTAATATGATACAAGTACGAAATATTTATTATAAGTACTGGTAAGAGTCATATTCTTGATAATGCCCTGTATTGTTCTGTTGTGAGAGTCTTGTCCTATCGGATTCTAGAGGTGAGCTATAAGCCCTCTAGTTGCGATATGATCGTCGAGATTGATGTTCCCATCCGTACTTCTGGTGAGATGCAAGCCATAAGTATGAATGTGACATTAGTGATTCCGTGTTATATGGCATTCTATCGTGTCTAGATTCGCATGATCATTCCTACTCTTATTGTGACTCAAGTGTGACGTTTTATATTGTGTGACGACTTGACATTCCTTATTTCCCCTTTTAGGACCCTTGGTTACGGTTAGGTGCCCTGTTTCCGGATTGGGCTATCCTTCCGCCTCTTCGGACCTTGGGTCACGATTAGGTGACATGGTTCCAATTTGGGGTTACACGACCTTCGGTCACAGTTAGTGTTGGGAAATGTGTCCTCAACAATAGTGCGATCACATGATTTAAATATCATTATTAAATCTCATTTTAAAGAATACAATTGGGAAGTATTTATACTGTCAACTGGTCAACATATATCGGTAATGATTGGCTGACTAGAGTTTGACATTACTGTCGTGCGACGGTGGTGATCAGTTGACCCCCTAGGTCATACCTATAGGGCAACACTCTTAATTGATTATTTAATTAATCGTATAACGTTACGAGTTAATTAAATTACTTGAAAATTGACGGACGATTTTGGAAGTAAAATTTACGTATCATATTGAAATGTGATTAAATGAGATACGGTCTGAGTAATCGAATTGTTTCATTACTCGGATGAAATTATTGTTTAAGGAAACAATCGGAATTGAATGAATTTTTGTAAATACGATTTATAAAGTGGTAAAATATTTTGGCACAAGTAATTATGAAATTACTAAATCAATTTTTGTATGTGACGTATTTTTATTAATACGTTGATTTTTAATATGTTAAAAATACATAACAAATATATGTGACATATGACATGTAACATATAGACAATTGACAAAAATAATATGGAATCCATATTATGTAAAGTCTTAGAAAAATTGGAGGAGAATTAGGCTAAAATTGTGTTTACATTTTTAGTGGTGAACATAATGATTAAAGGCAAGTGTAGCCATGCAACCCTATAATACATTGTGAAGACAAATGAGGGCATGCATTGGCTCTCCTCCCTCTCTCCTTGGGCCGGTTTTTGAGAGTGAAAAAACTAATTGTTTTTCCTCTTAATTTACCTACTATACAATAATGAAATATCATTATTCATTCATTCCATTCACAATCTAAAATAAGAATTTTAGAGAGATAAAAACTCCCATCTTCTTCCTCCACAAAACCGAAAATAATCAAGTGTTTACATTATTTTGGGTCAATTTTCTACTTGATTAATATTATACTAGTATTTGTAATATTAATTAAAATTAAGAGGAGCCTTGGGTATAAAGCTTAGGGAGAGATCTTATACTTAGATCTTGTTTATCCATAAGGAAAAGCTCAAGATCAAAAGAGAAAGGTGATCTCTTTTGTGCCCTTAAATCCGAAATCAACAATGTAAGGACATGATTTCTCTTCTATTATATTATTTGTTTGCATGCATAAAATCCGTTTTAATTTTATGACAAATTAATTTAGACATATATGAGTATGTTAGTATGTATATGAATCTACATTTCCTTCAATCGGTATCAAGAGCCACGGTTGTTTGCATGCAAATCGGTTAAAAGTTTTTCCGAGTTATAAGAATAACAAATAAAACTTGTAAAATTTGTGTTATTATGATATATCACGAAATTAAACCATGCATGTTAATATTTCTGGTCCTAAAATGTTTTAGGATATTTTGGTTAATTTTTCGGATTTTTATTGTTCATAATTTACAATAATGGCATTTAAATATAATTTTATGAGTAAAAATGTCATTTTTGGTCTAAAATTAGCTATACTTCGAATTTTCAGTTGGTTTTTGGATATGTTGTCAAATATATTATTTTGAGATAATCTGTAAATTTTCATAATTTTTGGACATGTTATGCTCGAAAAATGATTTTTTCATTATTAAATTCGGATTTAGGTGAAAAATAGGTTAATATGAGTTAAATTTCGAATCTGGTCATAGAAAATTAATATGTTGTCACATGCAATTTTATAAGATGTGTGTAAAATAATTGGCTATAAAGAAGTCCTTTTGCATGATTTATGAATTTTTGAAGAAAAATAGCATAAATAGTGACATTATTAGTGGAAAATTAATAAAACATAATCTATGACTTAGGAAAAACGTGTAATGTTGCATTTTATTATCTTTTTTCAGATCTAAAATTGAAAAGTTAATGAAAATAATTTTTCCATGTTTTTATGATTATTTTATTAAAAATCGATAAACCGCAACATTGTTTTTCCGGAAAATTTTCGAAATTTTTAACCTAAGATTTTGAACATTATGAGTGTCATGGAATTTTTCCAGAATGTTCATGAGTTTAAATTTCAAATTTTGAATTTATTTGAAATTTTGTGATTTATTTGAAGTTTAATAGCTTATTTTTGTAATTTTTGGTCCATTTATGAACAATTTTGTAAAATATTGGTTAATTATGGTCAAATTATTAGTGAAGACTAAATTTTGAGTCTTAAGAGGTTAGGGTAATTAACTTATGCATAAATATGAGTTTATGTATTTTTGTGATTATAAAATGTTGAAATCACGCAAATCCGTAAAAACCGAGTAATATACGATATTGGCTAATTAAAAGGCGATTTAGCATAAAAATTGAGCATGTTCATACATATTATAATGCTGCATTTTCTTTATGATTGTCATAATTTTAATTTATGTAATTTTTGAATTATGTAATTTTACTTAGTATGGCCTTAGATTTTAATTGGTATTTCCCGAAATGTATGGGAATATCGATTCGGTTGTAATTTTTATTGTGATCTCGTATCACCGTTTTGTAATTTAATAGATTTATTTTATTTTAGTTACAAATGTATAATAGGAAATTATGTAATTTATTATGTAATTTTATTCATTCCGGAGTTCCCAAAGACGGATTTCTTCAAGAATGGCGATACATAAAGACGGTGTTACCTCGAGATGCGTGCCACAACCGAAGTTCAAGGGACCAATGGAGTTGGTTTCCGAATATGTAATAGTTAAATAGTTTTTCTATTTTAGGAAAGGCCATACTAGGATTTATTTATCTTTATGCTTGCATTTTATTTTATGTCACATGCATCGCTAAATCGCCATAACTAAAACATGCATCCTTATTTTATCGAGTTTATCGACCGTGTCAATTAAAATTATCGTAGTTCACCGCTTTAGTTCACTTAAAACGTGATACATAATAAATTGACATGACCTCTCGCAAAAACAAACAATTGAGACATAGCCTTACCAAATAGTAGAAACCATGAAAACCTATTTCGCGAGGGAGTGCACTCGGCTACCCCGGGGTACAAACCTTGTTACGTAGGGGAAGTGGGTGATGAATGTTAATCCACCGAATTCATGTTAATAAGGGGTATTTCGGCACACCGTGCCCTAAATTGATATGGGTTTGGATTATGGACACATTTATTCGAAATTTGGGTTGTACTCAACGAAAGTATTCACGACGATTTCCGGATGTGTTTCGGGCTAGAGATGAATATTAATGTAAACATCATCGACCAAGAGTTCTAAAAGTAGAATCGATTAAAAGGTTAATCCACCGAGTTATGTTAATAAAGGGTAATTCGGCACACCGTGCCCTAAGTTGACATGAATTTGGGTCTTGGAATCATTTATTATAGTTGGGTAGAGGTCACTATATAAATGTTCATATCTTGTTAATTTGCAAGTATGATTTTAAAAGACAAATGTTAATATTTCCTTTTCCTCCATATTTGTAGTTCTTTACAATGAATCCATCAAATGCTACCGCACCAATAACTATTGAGTCATATCACAATGTTCTTGACGACGTATGCTCCAACAATGATTTCGATACAACTAGAGAACTTCATTTTGGGATAGGTTCGGATGGTAACCTTAACTTCATCACTTCTTCTAAACCACCCACTACTACTAGACCTCGTGTGAGTCCGTCTCAGGAAGACTACCTCATACGATCTATAGGGTCTTTGTCTCTGGAAGATAAAGACGCCAAAGCTAGTGGGAGCTCTAGCAATCAAGTTCTTGCGTCAAAGGGAAAGAGGTTCAAGAAGAATGGAAAGAAAGTCAAAAACTTCAAGCAAGTTAATGATGAGTGCCATTATTGCTATGGCATGGGACATTGGCTTAGGAATTGCCCTATGTATTTGCGAAATATAAGGGAAGGACTCATTACTCCAAAAGGTACAATTCCTAAAGAAATTTATGTTATTGATATAAATTATACTTCCACACGACATGGGTACTAGATACCGGTTGTGGTTCTCACCTTTGTAATCATTTACAGGGTTTAAGAGATGTGGAGAGGCTTAGCAAGGGAGATGTGGATCTACGCCTTGGAAATGGAGCTCGGGTAGCGGCCGAATCCAATGGAACTTATGTTCTAGCTTTGCCAAATGGATTTGAGTTGTATTTGCATAATTGTTTTTATGTACCTACACTCTCTAAAAACATTATTTCAATCGCCATGCTAGACGTGGACGGTTTTTGTTTTGTCATTAAGAACAATCGTTGTACTATTTCTAGGAACGACTTGGTTATAGGCCAAGCTTCCTCTATCAATGGCATTTACATTTTAGAGACCTCAAATCCGACTAATGATATTTATAACATTCAATCAAAGAAACTCAAAACAAGTGACCCAAGTGAAGCGTTCATTTGGCATTGTCGATTAGGTCACATAAACGAGAATCGCATCAAAAGATTAATTTCTACTAATGTGATTACACCATTTGATTATCAATCATTTGGTACATGCGAATATTGCCTACTTGGCAAAATGACTCGTAATCCTTTTAGTGGTAAAGGGACACGAGCTAGTGAGCTATTGGGACTCATACACACCAATGTATGTGGACCAATGACTATCACCGCTCGTGGTAATTATGACTACTTTATAACCTTCACCGATGACTTGAGTAGATATGGGTATATCTATTTAATGAAACACAAAAGTGAAGCGTTTGAGAAATTCAAGGAATTTCAAAACGAAGTAGAGAACCAATTGAACAAAAGGATTAAGGCACTACGATCCGATCGTGGTGGAAAATACCTTAGTCTTGAATTTGATTCACACTTGAAAGGTTGTGGTATTATATCACAACTTACTCCACCCGGAACACCACAACTCAATGGTGTTGCCGAAAGGAGGAATCGAACCTTACTTGATATGGTTCGATCCATGATGAGTCAAACCGAGTTACCGAACTCGTTTTGGGGATTTGCAATTCAAACTGCAATAAAATCTTTGAACGTAAGTCCAACAAAAGCAACTGAAAAGACTCCATATGAGATATGGAGAGAAAAGGTTCCAAATCTATCACATATGAAGATTTGGGGTTGTGATGCTTATGTCAAAATTAGAAATGATAACAAGTTGGCACCACGATCCGCAAAATGCATTTTTGTAGGTTATCCCATGGCCTCACGAGGCTATTACTTCTATAAGCCTCAAGAGAACAAAGTATTTGTGTCTCGCGATGCTGTCTTCTTAGAAAGTGATTTTATTTCTAGGAGACAGAGTGGGAGAAATTTTGAACTTGATGAAGTTCAAGAGCCACAAACCGATATAGAGGCGCAAGAAGAAGTTCCTTCGTCATCTAACGCGGTTGTTCCTCCTCCTCTTAGAAGAACAGGCCGAGTTATTCGCCATCCCGGTCGATATGTAGGACTTATCGAGGAAGATGGAACACTCGATGTGTTACTTATGGAAAGTGACGAGCCTGCCACCTACAAGGCCGCAATCTCTAGTCCAAATTCCTCCTTATGGCTTGAAGCCATGAAGTCCGAAATGGATTCTATGCATGAAAACCAAGTTTGGGACTTGGTAGATTTGCCTAAAGGGGCAAGACCCCTTCAATGCAAATGGATATTCAAAGTCAAGAATGGAATAGAAGGACATGATGATGTCTACAAAGCTAGGCTAGTGGCAAAGGGATTTACCCAAGTCCAAGGTCTACATTATGATGAGACCTTCGCCCCCGTAGCCATGCTAAGATCCATACGGATTTTGTTAGCGATCGCCGCATTTCATGATTATGAAATATGGCAAATGAATGTCAAAACCGCTTTTCTAAATGGGCATTTAGAAGAGGAGGTGTACATGATACAACCCGAAGGTTTTGTTGATTCTAAAAATCCTAACAAAGTGTGCAAGCTTAAGAGATCCATATATGGTCTTAAGCAAGCATCTAGAAGTTGGAATCATCGATTCAATCATGTTATAAACGAAAATGGTTTCACTCGAAATATTGAGGAACCATGTTTATACATGAAATTCAGTGGGAGCAATGTTGTGTTCCTAATCTTGTATGTCGATGACATACTACTCATTGGAAATGATATTCCAATGTTGTCTTCTGTTAAGAAGTGGTTAGGTAACCACTTCCAAATGAAGGATTTAGGAGAGGCACAACGCATATTAGGTATCCGGATCTATAGAGATAGATCCAAGAGGATATTGGCACTAAGTCAAGAGTCTTATGTTGATAAGATTCTTGACGATTCAAAGATGGACAAATCCAAAAGGGGTTTGGTACCTATGGTAACCGGAACGATATTGAGCAAGACTCAATGTCCCTCCGAACCCCATGAAGTTGAACGCATGAAGTTGATCCCTTACGCTTCCGCTGTTGGATCAATCATGTATGCCATGATATGCACACGTCCTTATGTCTCGTATGCCTTGAGCATGACGAGTAGATATCAAGGAAATCCAGGTGAGAGTCACTGGATTGTTGTCAAGAACATCCTTAAGTACTTGAGAAGAACTAAGGACTCTATCCTTGTGTTTGGAGGAGACACTGAGTTGCGTGTTAATGGATACACGGACTCAAGTTTTCAAACAGATAGAGATGACATGAAATCACAAGCTGGTTTTGTTTTCATGCTCAATGGTGGTGCCGTAAGTTGGAGAAGCTTCAAGGAAGTCAGAATCGCGGATTCGACAACGGAGGTCGAGTACATAGCAAAGATCGAAGTCGCCAAGGAAGCTATGTGGATCAAGCAATTCACGGAAGGTCTAAAAGTAGTACCTACCGCCAATGATCCCATCACTCTCTATTGTGATAATAGTGGGACGATCTTCCAAGCTAAGGAGCCAAAGTCTAGTAATAGATCTAGACATGTACTTAGAAAATATCATGTAATAAGAGATTTCATTGAAAGAAAGGAAATTGCGATTTGTAAGGTTGGGACGGATGACAACATAGCCGATCCGCTCACCAAGCCTTTATCGCAGGCTAAGCATGATGGACATGTTACGTCCATGGGACTTAAACGTGTATCAAGTTTTTGTTAGATTTTGAAATGAAATAAAAGTGTTGTTTTTGTTCATGTTCATAATCACATTTGTCTTTTATCTTTAATTTATACTTTGTTACATCCAAACGGGTTGTAGAGACAATTGAACCCCGTTAAAGTGAACACGGATTAACATAGTATTTGCCCATAGTCACTTGTATGAGGTGACATCTCGAAGTGACTAGAGTGTGAGGCGATTGATGGCAAGTTCAAGTGCCATAGAGTCATATGAGATGACTAGTCGATCACATAGGCAGACTGTTAGGAACATTTTGTCGGGCCTTATGACCGCTTATAGAGTTCTGGCAAATTTATATAGCCTGGTCGTGGTGAGAGCTACTATAGTATTCTAATGAGTCGATTCTTTTGACTAAAGACTATTCGCCTAAGATGGCACAGTTTCAGATTAACTTTGATTTGTGTTACTACGACCTTCGTAAATGGGGTCAAATGGGCATATTTTGGGTTATGATGGTTGTGGCTAGTCGAAGGGAATGAGTGCGATAAGAATTGTCCACCCCTTGTCAGGGTTATAACAATATCTCAGGGCCACTCGAGGAGTAATGAACTGGAAATGCGTGGCCACGCTCGGAAAGTATCTATGATAGATAAGTCCGGTCAATCGGTTATTCTCCCGGATCGAGGAAACCACTCTCGATATGATCACTTGCAAGTACGACACGAAAGACACCTTGCATTGAGTGGGAGATAGTAATAGGACAAGAGAATTGGTGACGCACACTTGTCGAGGACAAGTGGGAGATTGTTGGGAAATGTGTCCTCAACAATAGTGCGATCACATGATTTAAATATCATTATTAAATCTCATTTTAAAGAATACAATTGGGAAGTATTTATCCATCAATCGGTCAACATATATCGGTAATGATTGGTGACTAGAGTTTGACATTACTGTCGTGCGACGGTGGTGATCGATTGACCCCTAGGTCATACCTATAGGGCAACACTCTTAATTGATTATTTAATTAATCGTATAACGTTACGAGTTAATTAAATTACTTGAAAATTGACGGACGATTTTGGAAGTAAAATTTACGTATCATATTGAAATGTGATTAAATGAGATACGGTCTGAGTAATCGAATTGTTTCATTACTCGGATGAAATTATTGTTTAAGAAAACAATCGGAATTGAATGAATTTTTGTAAATACGATTTATAAAGTGGTAAAATATTTTGGCACAAGTAATTATGAAATTACTAAATCAATTTTTGTATGTGACGTATTTTTATTAATACGTTGATTTTTAATATGTTAAAAATACATAACAAATATATGTGACATATGACATGTAACATATAGACAATTGACAAAAATAATATGGAATCCATATTATGTAAAGTGCCGAAAAATTGGAGGAGAATTAGGCTAAAATTGTGTTTACATTTTTAGTGGTGAACATAATGATTAAAGGCAAGTGTAGCCATGCAACCCTATAATACATTGTGAAGACAAATGAGGGCATGCATTGGCTCTCCTCCCTCTCTCCTTGGGCCGGTTTTTGAGAGTGAAAAAACTAATTGTTTTTCCTCTTAATTTACCTACTATACAATAATGAAATATCATTATTCATTCATTCCATTCACAATCTAAAATAAGAATTTTAGAGAGATAAAAACTCCCATCTTCTTCCTCCACAAAACCGAAAATAATCAAGTGTTTACATTATTTTGGGTCAATTTTCTACTTGATTAATATTATACTAGTATTTGTAATATTAATTAAAATTAAGAGGAGCCTTGGGTATAAAGCTTAGGGAGAGATCTTATACTTAGATCTTGTTCATCCATAAGGAAAAGCTCAAGATCAAAAGAGAAAGGTGATCTCTTTTGTGCCCTTAAATCCGAAATTAACAATGTAAGGACATGATTTCTCTTCTATTATATTATTTGTTTGCATACATAAAATCCGTTTTAATTTTATGACAAATTAATTTAGACATATATGAGTATGTTAGTATGTATATGAATCTACATTTCCTTCAGTTAGGTGTACCATGTTTCGAGTCTTGGATGCGGATGGGTCACCGCTTGTCGAATCGGGTGTCGTCCATCCCGAGAGTCTGGCCAGGTTTAGACTAGGACCGTATTATGATCGTCGTCCTACCAGGAGGATTGGAGTCTAGGATTTAGTCTTGTGTGTGGTATCTTGGACATGCTTTAAAGGTAGCCTCTAAGTCGGATACTCCGTCTACACTTTGTGTTGGTCTTATACTTGTGAGTCGTGTCAATATGAGTTGGTTGACTTGGTTATTCTATTTCCTTGTTTACATATTTATTCTAATGCATTATGCCTATCTCATCATTATTATCAATTGTATCCCATTGTTTTTTGTTGTTCATATATGTTGCATGATCAATGTGTTTAATTAAGTGTTTGTTTACTTGCATTTCGACACATTGTGGCTGGGAGAACCTTGAGTTACTCTCCACTGACTGTGGCGTTCATGTTTACATGAATGACAAGTTGTGAAGATGCTTACATGGGGAAGACGTGTGGGCTAGCGAGAACTAAACTCTTGGACCTTAGTTGCTAGTTTAGGTACCTCTTATATGTTTATTCGTGGGATATCTTTTCCTCGTTTTCTAGACTTGGGTTGTAATAACCTAACCTTGTCTATTGTTGTATTTGTTTCATTTCATTTTTGGCACCCGCTTGTTAATCTTTAACTACTAACAAAAAGTTTTTAAAATCTCATAAATTTCCGCTTTAATTTATTAGTTATATTTTCCGCTTTATCGCGGAGTGTCACACCAAATCTCTTGTGTCAATCTTTATTTACGTCTTTAATTTCCATACTTAGCATTAACGTAAAGATAGAGTCAACATACAACGAATAAGACCGCATTGACCTTTCTTAACCTAATTCGGTCGAAAAATCCCAAAACAGTTTGGCGCCCACCGTGGGGCATTGTGGTCGTCATCGTTAGTTACTTAGATACATAATGGATAAACAAACATCATCAGCTAGGTCAGGGAGTAGTTAGCCACTGATACCACCAAATCATATCCTGAATCAAGCATCAGCGACTCAAACTCAGGCACCCGGACACGCATCAAGAGTTACACCTGTGGCAAAAGCCACCCTGCCTCCCAAGACTCCTGCTGTGGCAGCACATTCCAAATCAGACAAGGGATCTGGAAGCTCGAATCCCACCTCGCCGCCAAGTCCGACACGAACCTTACTTAGTGGCATGGAAAATCTGCAAAAGGTGATGGAGAGCATGCGCGAAGATCAAAGGAAAACAGAACTTGAAGTAAAAAGGAGGAACAGAGAGCTCTGGGCACAAATAGATATTTTGAGACAGTAGTCAAGCACATCAGCAAGCGTGGAGGGTGAAGATCAGGCTCCAATAGTGGATCTCACACAGGGGGCATCAAGCAGCAGGAGTCGACCCCAACAGATTCCAGCGGAGCTAGTAACAAGATTAGATCTAGCAGCAGTGTCGACGGGAGAAAGGATAGTCCCACAAGGACTAGGATATCTCACATCGGACAGCTGGTAGCCTGCCAGCCGCCCAGATGCGGTGCCAGGTAACATTCCAGTCGGTAACTTTGTCATAACTAACCAAACACCTGGTGCAGGATCCGCAGGCAGTCCACAAGTAAGCCGGCACCAGGAGACGCTCATGACATCAGCCCCATTAGGTAACACGCCGCATCATAACCCAGTGGAACTCAGGCCAGGAAGCAGCATCCAGGGTCAGCAGGCGGTAGACAGACGTAACCAGGACTCGGAAAGCTTAATCAACAAGCAGTATCTGGAGCTGAGAGAGATGTTGAGTAGGGTCCCAGGAATGCCACCTCCACTTGAGAAAGCAGCGCCTGACAGTTATGCTGACTCACCGTTCGTAGACGCAATATCAGTTGTCGCCATGCCGAAGGGATTCACAAATCCAAACATGACTCTCTTTGATGGCACAACAGATCCCTTTGATCACGTGAGCCAGTACAAGCAAAGGATGATGACGGTGACGGCTGTTGGGCATGTAAAAGAAGCCTGCATGTGTAAAGGGTTCGGGTCCACACTGTCAGGACCGGCACTCCGGTGGCTCGTGAGTCTACCTAACAGATCGATATCCACATTTGCTGACCTGGTAAATGCGTTTACTCAGCAATTTGCAAGTAGCCGGAAGCCGCAAAAGCACGCTGGCGACTTATACCGGATTGTTCAAGGCGCCAACGAGACCATTGGGGAATACAACACTAGGTTCAATAATGAGAAGGTGGTAGTATGGGAGTGTGATGTGTCAACATTAGTGGAAGCATTCAGAAGGGGGTTACACCATGAGTCAAACCTATACAAGCAACTGACTATGCACCCTTATCATAGCTTCGAAGCGGTACAAGAAAAGGCAGCAGCTGCAATCAGACTGGAAGAAGATATCCTAGCTAGAGCCATTATACCAAGTACGCCAAGCATATCCAGCACGTCGGCCATAGAGAAGTCAAGTAGAAAGCAGTCTACCGGAAAGAAGGAGGAAAGATATAGACCATATGGAAGGGGAGTCAACAGAATCGACAACAGAGAAGAGAATCAACAACTCCCCACACTGGCAGAATATGGATTCACAACTGACGTCGGAGGAATCCTAAAAGCACTCAAGGAGATGGGAGACGGGGTAAGGTGGCCAAGGCCACCAGTAGAGGGACAATCATGGCGAAAAGACAGTAAGAAGAAATGTGAGTTCCATCGTGACATTGAGCATAACACGGAAGACTGCTACACTCTACGCAGAGAGATTACGCGCCTGTACGAGCAGGGGGAACTGAGCCACCTATTACCACGTGGGGGCAAGCAGCATGATAAGGTGGGCTCCACAAAACCTGCAGCACCACCTACATGAACCAAGATAATAAACGTGATAACAGGCGGCTCAGACTTAAGCGGATTGATATATTCGGCAGCCAAGAGGCATGCTACTAAAACTAAAGGAGACAGACTGGAGACTTCCTGCAGAGTTTCCCACAGTGATCTGCCTACTGTCGCCTTCGACGAAGAGGATATACATGACAGCCAGGAGCACCATGATGCACTTATCATAACGTTGTCAATGGCCAATTGCACGGTTAGAAAGGTCCTGGTAGATACTGGTAGCTCGGTCAACCTAATCATGCTGAAAACCATAGAAAACATGGGATTCAGCGAGAAAGACTTGCAGAAGAAGACCATCCCGCTGGTGGGGTTCGGTGGAGAAACAGCTAACTCATTGGGAGAAATCATGATCCCAACCTATGCAGAAGGAATCAACAAACAGGTGAGATACTTGGTTATAGATGGACCATCTACCTACAATGTTATTCTTGGGAGACCATGGCTCCATCTAATGAAGGCAGTCCCCTCAACGTACCATCAATGTGTGAAGTTCCCCACACCTTGGGGAGTGGAAACAATACGAGGAGACCAAGAGGAAGCCAGAGGTTGCTAAAGAAGGCATTAAAGTGCACAGCCAACCCTCCAACATAGCAATCACAGAGGCAGCGCATCCAGGACGAATACATCAAGCCCCCAGCCGAGGAGCTAGATCAAATCAACCTGGATAAACTGCACCCAGAGAGAACTGTGCTAATAGAGGCAGGATGCACATGAGATCTCAGACAGCGCCTAATCAAGTTTTTACAAGCCAATATGGACTGCTTCGCGTGGTCCCATGACGACATGATAGAAATAAATCCATCTATCATAACACACAAACTCAGCGTAGACCTAGGATGCAAGCCCATCCAGCAGAGATGAAGAAAATTCGCAGCTGAAAGGAGTAAGGTGATCAACCAGGAAGTGGACAGCCTGCTAGCAACAAACAAGATAAGAGAGGTAAGATATCCAGAATGGCTATCAAACGTGGTAGTAGTACCCAAGAAGAATGGAAAATGGAGAGTATGTGTGGACTTCACTGATCTCAACAAAGCATGTCCAAAGGACCCCTTCCCACTGCCACACATTGATGCAATGGTGGATGCAACAGCTGGACATGAAATGTTGACATTCTTGGACGCCTGGAGTGGTTACAATCAAATCAAAATGGATCCAGCAGATCAGGAGAAAACAACATTCATGTCTGAGAGGAGAATATACTGTTACAACGTCATGCCCTTCGTCCTGAAAAATGCGGGGTCCACGTATCAGAGGCTGGTCAACCGGATGTTCAAAGAGCAAATAGGAAAAACTATGGAGGTATATATTGATGATATGGTGGTAAAGTCAAAGAAGGCCAATGATCACATGCAGCATCTGGCAGCAACATTCAGCACCCTCAGCGAATCTACCTAGTATAAAGCTAGGTTTTGTCTTTGGATTTCTATTGGTCCCTTATTTTTAGGAAGGGAAAAAGATTTAATTTTTTCAGCCACCCCACGTTTTCCTCTTAGATTTATTTTCTCTATCTCCTAATTTCACTATTTGAGTATTAATTCTCCATTTCTCCCCCTATTAATTATTATTATATGAAAACTATATATTATATGCCCAGCTATACCATTCTACATTTCTACTTAATTTTTGCCACTGTTGTTCATTCCTATACAAAAAAAATGCATTACAATTACATAAAAGACTATACAAAACAATAAAGTATGCATTTTCTAAAATATGAGGAATTAGGAATTCGGAATTCAATCTGAACATTAAAAAAATTACAAACTGAATAAAATATGGAAATACTAATATAAATATGAAAATCGTAATTAAAAATGAGATCTATATTTGCAATAAACTTATCACTTAAAATAATCGTAATTAAAAAAATAAAAAAATAAACATCACCATAGAAAGACTATATTTAACCACCTACCTAAACAAATATACGAGCAAAATAATTATTGTACACAACACAGCTAAATAACAATTGTTAATCATTTTTTATATATTTATTTAACTATTTAAAAATTAAAATAATCATAAATAATTATAGTACAAAACAACCGTACCCAACTTAAAAAGAAAAAAAAAATAGGAAGATCAAACTTAGACTTGCAATAATCAACTGCATGGTGATCGAAACACAAAATCGAAGAGAAAATCATGGTTTATACTCCATAATTATTGATTATTGAGGGTGATGAGTTATACAAGGGAGATGAGTGATGAGTAGTGAGGGTGATGAGTTAATGGGATGAAATTTTAGATTTGAGGGAGATGAGGGATGACTGATGAGAGGCTGGGGATAGGGGTTGTTTAATGTGGGTAGGGTTTAATTTATAAATAATCCGTAAATGATGTGTGTAGATTATTTATGGATTATATTGTTCAATTGTGTCCTTCTCAGTTGGGTTACTGACTCTATTTATATTTTGAGCCCATAATATGTTACCCAACTTAATAAGATTTATGGACCTAATGAATCGTTGGCTTAATTAGCGACTTTAAAAATCAATTCTATGTTGATCCATTTTTTTTAAGGATATGTTGATCCATTTTTACATTCAATTTAATTCTCTTTTTGTCATTCCTCTATTATATTTCTTTTAAATGAAACACCGCTTATCAATGACGAGAAAATCATTTATAAAGTGTGACAGCAATAAATATACATCTAATACAAGTATACAAGCTCTAACATAATTTATAAAGAAAATTTTGAATATTTGTAATTTTATTACATTATTTATATTATCTGCATAACTTAAATTAGATTATATTATATTGATTAGTATTTTAAATTATATTTTGTAAAAATTAGTCTTCCATATTATTTACACATTCCAACAAGTTATTACAAATCAAATCCCTTGCAATTATGCACATTAAAATGGGCTTGCAGGAACGAGTCTATTAAATTAGACCAGTTTATATAATTTCCATGAAAAGTTTATGTACTCCGTGTTTGTCATATAAATACGACCCGTGCATTTTTTGCACGGGTATAAAACTAGTACAAAATGAAACTGAACCCTTCCAAATGCAACTTTGGAGTCTCATCCGGAAAATTCTTGGGTTACATCATAACCCAAAGAGGAATAGAGGCTAGCATAGAGCAGATTAAGGCAGTATTGCAGTTAGAGTCGCCAGAGAAGCCAAAAGATGTGCAAAGGTTAGCAGGCAAGGTGGCAGCTTTGAGCAGGTTCATCTGGAGATCCTCAGGCAAATGCAGACTATTCTACGACATATTGAGAAAGAGCCAGAAATTCGAGTGGACCGCAGACCATGAGCAGGCAGTCAAGGATCTGAAGCACTACCTCAGCACCTCGCCGCATTTATCAAAGCCGGAACAGGGAGAACCACTGTTTCTTTATCTAGCTGTCACAGAGGTAGTAGTAAGCGCGGTCCTAGTCAGAGAGCAGGACAAGGAGTAAAAGCCAGTCTACTGTGTAAGCAAGTCTCTGCTACCGGCAGAGACCGGGTACACATCCCTTGAAAAATTGGTACTAGCACTTATAATTGCGTCTTACAAACTGCGCCCTTACTTTGAGTCCCACACCATACATGTTGTGACCAATTACCTACTAAAATCTATAATGAGAAAGCCTGAGCTGTCAGGCAGAATGTCAAAATGGTCCGTACACCTTAGTGGGTACGACATCAGGTATAATCCAAGAACGACGATAAAGTCACAGGCACTGGCAGATTTCATGTCAGATTTCAGACCAGCCATCCAAAACCTGGCAGACAAAGAAATCCTAACACTCAAAGGAGACAAAGAGGTAGAAGTCTGGCAAATGCACATTGATGGGGACTTCAAACAAAGAGGAGCAGGTGTAAGACTGATCTTGCGATCTCCACATGGAGATCTGATAGCACAAGCAGTGCGTTGTGAATTTAAGGCAATTAATAATGAAACAGAGTTGAAGCCTTTATACTAGGAATGCAGCTAGCTCTAGAGTTAGGAGTTAGAAACCTACGAGTATTCAGTGACTCCTTACTTATAGTTAACCATATGAATGACGAATATATAGCCAGCGATTCAAAGATGATAGCCTACCTAAGAGTGGCAAAGGAGCTCAAACAGAAATTCAGAGATTGCAAGCTCAAACAGGTTCCCAGAGACCAGAATGTGGAGGCTGATGCCTTAGCAACCTTGGGGGAAACCTTCACACAAACAGAGCTGGCTAACATCCTCATCGCACATGTATTGGAGCCGTCAATCCAAAAATTAGAAGAAGCAGATAAAGGAGAGTTGGAAGATCAGCAAGATGGGGTGGCAGTTCTATCAACCACAGATGGCCAGACAGCTGTCCAGCCAGACGACCAGTCAGCTGATCAGGTAGATGACTGGGACTGGCGAATGTCATACCTAGATTGGTTGAGACACGACAAGTTGCCAAATGACAAGAAGGAGGTAAGGGGTTTTAAAATGAAAGCCTCCAGATTCACACTAATTGACAATGTGCTTTTCAGAATGTCACTGGCAGGACCCTACTTACGGTGCCTGGATAAACAAGAAGCACAGACTGTATTGCATGCCCTCCACAGTGGCGAATGTGGAAACCATGCAGGGGACAAGAGTATGTCAAACAAAGCCCTCAGACAAGGCTACTTCTGGCCCACAATGAGGGCAGACTCGGCAGAATATGCCCGGAAATGCGACGCCTGCCAGCGCTCAGCGCCAATGATCCATCAGCCAGCAGAACCCTTGCATCCCATCATTTCCCCCTGGCCATTCAAGACATGGGGAATGGACATAGTGGGCCCTCTGCCAAGAGCCCCCGGGAACAGACTATGGATGCTAACAATGACAGACTGTTTTTCAAAATGGATAGAAGCAGAAGCATTCACTTGATAGAAGACAAACAGGTCATCTCTTTTATCAAACGTAATATCATCTGTAGGTTTGGTATCCCGCCAGAAATTATATGTGACAATGGATCACAATTCATCTCAAACGACACGGAAGGATACTGTGCCAGATGGAATATCACCCTGAAAAAGTCAGCACCCAGGACTCCAAAATCCAACGGGCAAGCTGAATCTAGCAATAACAGCATCATGGATAACTTGAGAAGGAGATTACCGGAGTTAGGAGTAAAGTGGGCAGATGAGCCGCCACTAGTGCTTTGGTCAGTCAAAACTACACCAAAGATGGCAACAGGCCAGACACCCTTCACCCTGGTGTTTGGCGCGGAAGCACTAATTCCATCCGAAGTTCTAGTTCCAACCCACATGTATGGATGTATGACAGGGGAACTGAACAACGCAGAGATGATCAGGAGCCTGGATATGATAGATGAACTACGAGCAAGTGCAAAGATACGTCTGGCTGCCTAAAAACAGTCAGTCGCCAGAAGCTACAACAAAAATGTAAAAGTCAGGCTCCTGGAGGCAGGAGACCTGGTTCACCGCGAAGTGTTCCAAAAAACCAAAAATCGTGAGGCATGCAAATTCGCCAATAAATGGGAAGGACCATACCAGGTTGAAGGCGTTGTTGGCCATGAGGCGTACAGATTGGTGACCATGGATGGTCAAATCATACACAAACCATGTACATACTTCACCTGAAGAGGTATCACTTTTGATAACAAGTAGAATTTAGTGTACAGAGTTTTGTATTCAAAACGCCAAAAAGAAAAATAAAGAAAAAAAGGGTAGTAGGCATACTACCAACTTTGTTCCATTTCTTTTATTTTTATTTACATTTCTTTGAACTTTGAAAACTACTATTGGAGTTGTGTGGTCTGTAGCTTCTTGGGACCACAATTGCTCTGGCACCCCATGAGATAGCGCCAGATACTTCACATCGCTCTGATGGACTTTTCTATTTTTAGGCTTCTTTGAAAAGATCACTCTGCACTCGAACATCTATGGTACGTTGAATTGCTAGCAGAACTGTCAACTGCAAACGCGGGGTGACAAGGCACATGGCACTCCAACATGCCTAACCTAATTCTCCAATAGAAGCACTCTCACCAGGCGGCTTGTGGAACATACGAAAGGGAGCCTGGCTGACAGCTTAATGCTCACCCAGCTACCCAGGATACCACCCCCAAATGTAGCTCTCAATACCGAGTACTCGACGCAATCAGGGCCCCAGCATGCATGCACAAACATACGGAGCGCAGGGATCTCTGAGCTACCAGAATCCTGCAACGTTCCATTGGTCCTAGAATGACGATAAACTTGCCTAAGGTACGCTCATGTTGGCTTTAAACGTGATGAACACACCTTGCGTCATGAAAAGGTTAAGTAGTCAGAATGCGGCATATGCCTAAATCAGTCATTGGACTGACACGGCAGCTAGCTGAGTCTAAATCAGCCTTCTCAGGTTGACACGACTGGTCTAAATCAGCCTCATAGGTTGACACGGCCACTTCCACCCCAGAATGCAGCATATGCCTAGATCAGTCATTGGACTGACACGACAGCTAGCTGAGTCTAAATCAGCCTTCTCAGGCTTACACGACTGGTCTAAATCAACCTCCTAGGTTGACACGGCCGCTACCAACTAAAACCAGCCAGTAGGCTGACACGACAGCACCCTAAGCTAAAATCAATAAGTTACGATATAAATAAAACTTGCCAAAACTGGGCAAGGGCCATTTCAAAATATGGCCAAACACGCCACTAAGGCAGGCATGACCCAGCGTCCAAAATAAATGCCACCAAGGTGAAAAACACAAAGCAAAAAATATCTAAAAATTATTGCAAATCTGTGCCACAGAGGGCCAGATTACCAATCAAGAAAACCTTAAAAGAAAAAACTTTTAACTAAGAGGTCAGGTCAATGACCTCCTTCTCAGGCACCTCTCATGCCTTCTCTTGCTGACCCTCCATTTCAGGTACAGGAGCAGGTTACACGCCCTCAGTGCCAGCAGCCTCTTGAACCTCTGCGGCAACAACAGCCTCCTGAAAAGAGACAGTCTCCTCAGCAGCAGTCTCCTCCATTAACGCAGGAGAATTTACCTCGTCAACCTCAGACATCAGCTCGCTCAAGTCAGGCTGAACAGGGTAGAGGGTCTCCAGCTGCCTCTCTTCTTCCTCTATGGACTGCAGGGTAGGAGGCTCAGCAAGCGCAATACGCATCCCACTGATCTTGCCTTGCCAGGTAGCATAAGCAACAATGTTGGTGGCGAGGGAGATAAGCCCACTGATCTTTTCGTCAAAGCGCTTGAGGGCATCAGAAAAGGTGCTGCACACCTCTTGAGTGCGTGCCAACTGGTCAGCTTCCTCCTTCAACTTCTTCTTGGCTCCATTCAGCTCAACCTTCAGCTCCGCCACACGCTCCCTCATGTCAGAGCGCTGCCGCTCCAAGTCAGCAATGGTCCCAATCAGCTCCTGATTCTTGGCGTTGGTAGCCCGACTAGTGGTTTACACCACATTGATCATCTTCCTATTATAAAGGGCTGATTGGAAAGCCTGTTGGCAAAAAAGCAAGAGTTAGCAGATTTGGCAACGAAAGATTCAGAATAGGCAGCAGAAGAGGAGTACTCATCATAAAAAGATTGTGCACATCGTTCTCCGCCATCTCTTCAGGGGAGAATTCCGTGAAAACCTCCACCAGAGAAGGGAAAAGGATCTGGTCGATCTCAGGCCAGCATGGCACCTTGTCTATATTCCCAAAGCCATCGGGAAAGTGGGCAATGATACCGCCGTTAGCAGTGGCATCGGGACTCGCTGGAGGGGTAGGAGGATGACGGGACAGAGGGCTGACCTCTAGGGGCTCAGGACGAACGATGCTGGAATGGGTAGGAGGAGACTGAAAGGAGGTAGCAAGAGCACTCCTCTTGGATGCAGAAGGCACATCAGGGCTCCCAGCGGCCCTCTTTCTCTTAGCACTCTGAAGGATAGCCTCCATAGGGTCAACTTTGGCACCTGCAATCAGCAAGACGTCAGGCGTCAGGGATCTCAGATAAAACAGTTAGCGTACCAGTACAGGGGACCTACCAGAAGACATGTTGTGACTTGATTGTTGGGGGTTGGAGGAGGAAGTAGGCAAGAAGCCAGGTAGCAGATCAGGAAACTTCCTGTCGGAGCGAGATATACAAAACAGCTTGTTGCGGGCAGACGTCGGGTCACCCAGACGAGTCAGGTTGCGGGGGCCTGCACAGAAATGAAAAGTAAGCCGGTAAGCATTATAAAGGCAAGAACAGGCGCCAGGAGAGCTACTTACTCGAGGTTATGATCCAGTCTTCAAAAATATAATCGGCAGGTGGCTGAATGGAGGCCTTCCTCAGGTAGAAGAATTCCTCGAACCATTTTTCGTCCCTCGACTTCGACACATGCCTAAAAGGAGTCTCGCCATGGCCGCGGAAGGAAAACTGGCCCCTCCTAAGGAACCGGATCTCATACATGTGAGCCAGCTCACCAAGGCAGATGATGCTGCTCGTATTATGGCTGGCCGACAAAGAATAGAGGAGAACCCTCTAGATATTAGCAGAAATTTGGGCCATGGCGAAGTTGTTGTTTCGAAGGAAGTCTTGCATAAGTTTAGCGAAGGGGAATCAAAGACCGTATCTGAAGGGGTAAAGATAAAGCACACCCATCCCGCACGGATGGCATCCGCCTTTTGGCCGGGCTCAGGGATGGCGATATCAACCCCGTCACCGAGCCCCATCATTTCTTTGATTATGGGGATGTCAGCGATGGTCAGGGAGGAGTTGCAGTCGTGTGGATGAACAAATAGATTGCGGGATGGAAAGGTAGGGTCTGGGTTTAGGTCGGCCGGGGTAGAGGTTGAGACGGTATGGCGAGTTTTACCCATAATTGAAGAAGGAGAGAAAGGAGGATTAAAGAAAGAAAGGAGTACCTGGTGAGGCGAAGCTGCGTTGGAAATGACGGGAATCCGGCGAGAAAGCAAGAAGGAAGAGGAAGGGATTTGAGGGAGAGTGAGGGTTTTAAATTTTGGAGTTAATAAGGAGAAGTAGGTGAATTAGTTGGAGTTATAAATAGAGAGAAAGAGATGGGGTCCAGGAAATGAGGGGAGAAGTAGGGGGAATGATGAGTGTTCGGGAAGCTGTGCAAAGACGGTGCGGGTTTTAAAAATTCGTAATTTCTTACTCAACATCGCAAGGCGTGTCTCACAAGGAATTAGGGGCAAACTGTTTGGGCCAAATTCCGCATATTGACCTAGTGGATAAGTAAGTCCATCAAGACTTATTCGGTGTATTGGGCCAAGTAACTTGGTAATCATAAAGGGCCCGTGAACAAAAGAAGTCAGGGAGATCTCAAGGAGATTTAGGGAGATCAGGTAGAATAGAATACAAGGCAGCGGATTATGGAAAGAAGCATGGTAGGACCAAGATTCCTTGTCGTGCAAAGAATAGGACTCGGCTAGGGTTTTCACCCTATAAATAGCCAAGAAGACGGAGAAGAAAGGATCATTCAAGAACTACCATACAAACGCAACATATTGTGTTAGCTGTATTATCGTGCCGCCTCCTTTGTACTCACTCTCATATTAAAAGCTAGTACAAACATTGGAAGGGTATACCGTCCTTTCCCGCGGTCGTTTCCCACATTGGGTTTTCCGCGTCACCAAATCTCTTGTGTCAATCTTTATTTACGTCTTTAAGTTCCATACTTAGCATTAACGTAAAGATACAATCAACATACAACGAATAAGACCGCATTGACCTTACTTAACCTAATTCGGTAGAAAAATACCAAAACAATAGGTTAGATTGTTCTTTCTCCTTATTCTTTCTCTGCTTTATCCTTCTCTCTCATTTTCCCCATTTTGATTTAAAGACCTTATCCTCAAGGTAATTTCTTCTCATTTTGCCCTTCCTTCTTCTTTTGTTTTCGTTCATTGGGTTCAATTTAATTAATTTGCAGTCAATAAAATTGTGATTGCATGAACAATCTTTCAAATAGGGGCGCTAAATCACACAGGTTTGGATTGTGACGGAAATTTGGAGGAATTTTTAAGGGAGGGGGGGGGGGGAGAGAATAATTGGGGAAATTAAGTTATAGAGATGAAATAGGGAAAATGTAAATGAAGAGTCACACAATACTCAGAGTTATAAACGCAGGGGTAAAATCGTCACTCCATAAAGTTTTTCCTAAAAATGGTATTGGGCGTAAAATATAACCTGAGCAAATAATTTGAGTGTAAAATAAAATTTAAAAAAAAAACTGACGTGGGAGTAAGTGAAAAAAAAGTGGATTAAGCGTGAGTGTAATTGATAATTTACAGACGAATCAAACAAGATTTCACGTGACTATATTTTCTCTTATAGATTGTGGAGAATATTGAAGATTCTCGAGTAATGAATAATGTCAAAAACAACAATGGTGTGCTTGGAGTTAAATGGAGCAAGTATAATCTACTTACCGCTAGCTTGGACTTTGGGGGAACACCGGACTTCCGCCACCTTTCTTGGGGTTTGGAAATGTACTAATTTCAAAAGATTTCCAACAAGTTTTTAATTAACATTAATAAATGAATGGTTTTTGAGTCTTATTTTTTAATTTGTTGATTTGCGGAAAGCATTAATTTTTGTTAATTTCCAAGTTGTCAATGTCCCCAAAGATTCATAAATAACGAACCCTCAAAAAACCAATTATTGTAGCAAAGATGGCAAGTTTAGGAGAGTTAGTGAAGCACCCAGAGGAAGTTTTAGCTCTTATAAAGTTAAAAATGGCGGTTAAAGTAGCAAAGAAGCAAATTCCTGAAGAAATACACTGGTGTTTCTGTTACTCTATGCTTGAGAAAGTAGCTAGGAGCTTATTCCTTGGTATTCAACAACTCGATACTCAGCTCCGTAATGCTGTATGTTTTCTTTCTCCATTCTCGGGCCATTTTCTTTTATTTTCGGGTGCGTTGTTATTATCACTTAATAATTATTGTGTGTTGTTGCATGGCAATAAGGCATGCAGGTAGCTGTATTTTATTTGGTACTTGGAGCCCTTGACAGTTGACACTATAAGTTTCTCTCTTTTGCTCAACAATCATTCTCCTTATCTCCACTATAACTAGCGGCTTTGTTATTCTCATGTTATCGTCTTTTAGATTCGTAAACCTATATAATGTATTGTACATTATGAGAAAATATTGGATCAAGGTTGACACCATTCGACAACCAAAGTCAATTAGGACAATATAAATTGGTTGAATGGAGTATATCTAGTTTTGATGCGCTTTCTTCCGGTTCTTAATGCTCAATTTTTTTGTTTATTGGTGTTGTACTTGTACAGAGGATGATATGAGCATAGCCATACAAGCCAAAATTCCTATTCTCAAGGCCTTTCATAAGCGCATATACGATCGTGACTGGCATTTTTATTGTGAGTGCATTCAATCTTATCCCTGCTCTCTTCACCTATGCAAAGTCCAAACTATTTCCTTCACTTGCGAGAATTAGCTAACTTTACTCTTGTTTATTTCTGAATTTGTACCTAAATGTAGTCCTTGCTTTGTCTTCAAGATTAAGTTCTTATCCTAAATAATGATCATCAGTTGATATAGCCGGGTGTATCATTTACGAGTCTTAAACGTGTTGTTATATGAGGCTTCCTTGCCTTTCTATCAACAACTAATAGTCCCATTTATTGCCACTTGCTTTAATCTTGTATTACTCATGTGTGCTGCTGCTTCTATGCTATTCCATAATGCTTACTACTAGACCTGGCAAACTGCATGGCCGCTTTTAGGGTGGGTCAAGTCATTTCAGGTTTGAGTATGTTTCGTGTTTATTAATTGTGTTACAAAGCCCAATTTGGGTTTTGGGTCCTAACACGTTCAGATACGGGTCAGTCAGGTTTATTCAGGGTCTGTTTTTACAGGTCTAATGTTTTCTTAGATAGCCAGCTCCCACTCTAATATGCTTTTTTTCATTCTTAAGGTGGTATGGAGCACGAAAAAGTTCTCATGGATGAGTTTCATCATGTCACAACCGCTTTCCTTGAGCTTGACAGAGGGTACTGTTCTTAGGCTCTTAATTAGATTACTAATCCATTTTATATTAAAGTTTAGAGTAAATTAACAATTACTCCCTTATAGAAACCACTTTTCTAAAAAAACTCCCTTATGAAAACTTTTTAATTTTTTACTCCCATAAAACTTACTCTGATCAAATATTACACCCAAAATGCCTCTCCGGTGACTGATTCCGTCAGTTTTTGAATTTTATGATTTTAAGTCTATTTTTATGACCAATTTGCCCCTCTCCTCTCTTATATACCTCTTATTACTCTTCTCTCTCCTTTATACTTTCACCTCACCTAATTCATTCACCCTTTTCTTTAAATTTCCCCATTTTCCCCCCAAATTAAGGTATGTTCTTCTTCCTCTTAATTTTATTTCTATACTCTTAATTTTTGATTTTGTTATTTGCGGTTGTTTTGCTTCAAATGAAGAGCTGCGATTTTTGAAAACAAATTAGGGTTCGATTTTTTGCAATCAAATTAGTGTTCATATTAGGTGCGATTTTCTGTGTAGCTATAGTTTAAATGTGCGATTTTATGCATTCAAATTAGGGTTCATATTTTCTGCATTTTGTTCAAAAATTTAGGCGCAACATGTCAATTGAAAGCAGCTATGAAAGCAGTCATCATAGTGTTGTTGATGAGCAGCCAAAGAAGTGCTTCTGTGGTGTCCCTGTTGCCATTTTGACGTCTTCCACACATGACAATCCAGGAAGGAGGTTTGAAAGGTGTAAATTTTCTAACCCATTAGCTGGTATGGGAGGTTGTCGTTAGTTTCGTTGGCACGATCGTGTTCAAACAGAGTGGCAGAAAGATGTAATCAACAAAATGAAGATGGAGAAAAGAGTGAATGAGTATGAAGTTGGCTGTTTGTCTCGTGAAATTCAATGGTTGAAGGATGATAGGAAAAAGCTTCAGTTTGAGATTGAAAACTTGAAGAACAAAGCTTTCATGTCAAAGTGTGAAAGGGCTACTTATTGCAAAGGGTTTCCATTGGCAATTGTTTCGCCATTGTCATTGTTTTCAGAATCGTAATAGTATGTAGTAAGTAGGTATTAGTTTGGATGAATGTAATGTTAAGAGTAGTCTAATGTTGAAGAATTTGGCGTAATGACAATGCTTTCATTTGGCGTAATAGCAGTTGAACAATTTTCTATTTTACGTACTTGTTTGAAGTTTCCAATTTTACTGGCATGTATAATGTAGTGTTTTCATTGTTAATGTTGTGTATTATCAGCTTAAGGCAGTCAATATAAACAAGTAATCCTTGTTTATATCTACTACCTTGAGCTTGTAATGCTCACCATTGACAATGAAACCACTAATACCGCCCTGTAAAAATCTCAAAAACTGAACAAGCAAACCAGAAATTCAGAGCACATCAATTGCTCCAATATAACAACAATAATACTCACCTGCAACACACATTGTTTCAACAAAACAAACAGTCTGTGAAGACTGAAATTGACATTCACCACATAAATTGTTCATTGTTCAAATACATGGTTAAGAGGGTACTACTAAATAGACTACATTGTTCAAACACAACAACAAAAGCATACTGAAAATTAAAGTTCAACAGCAACGACAAATGTAGATAAGATCAGATCATAGCCTGCCTCTTCTCCCTTGCATTATTTGCCCACTCACTTCTAGCAAGGGGCCTTCCACCAGGAGCTGCAGCTGTCTTTGGAGGTGCAGGAGGATTTTTGCAGGTTCTTTTGTAATGCCCTGAGCCACCACAATGGCTACAATTGTTGGTCCTCTTCAACCTCTTCACTTGTTGGTCTTCCTTTTCACCAACTGATTTCCTTCTCTTTTTTGATTTTGGTCTTCCTGGCATGGTCCTCATTGGTGGTGGTAATGGCTCTGGTAAACCAGTAGGTTCCCATTGTTTGACACCAGGCATAAGAGAAACAGAGTGAGCATAGGTCATCATGTACCTCTCCTTTGAGTATGCATCATCTACAAAATTTCTGGGGTCCATTCTCTTTTCAAGCATGCAACACATTGCATGGGGGCAAGGCAGTCCAGTTAAGTCCCAATGCTTGCACCCACATGACCTGGTGTTAAGGTTCACAACAAACTGCTCCCCTTTCAACTCAACCTCAAACTCACTATCATTAGATTGCATAAAAGTTCCAAATCTGGCCTCCTCCTTTGCCCAATCCAAGTACTTGGTCACATATGGCATCAACCTGTCATCAACTTTCCTTCCACCCTCTCTTTTTTGACAAATTCTTTGCATTACATACCTCCTCATCCATTCTAAATGTGTGAGTATTGGTTTATCTCTTGCCTCCTTCAAAACTGCATTGAATACTTCACACAAATTGTTCAGGAGGAGGTTTGACTTGCATTGTACATCAAATGCATGCCTAGACCAATGTTGAGGGGGAATGTCATTCAGGTAGGCATATGCCTCTTTTGATAGGAACTCCATGCCCTTCATTTCTCGCTTGAAATCAGCCTGTAATGATTGAATATCAGTTCTAAATAGAACTACTAATAAATAAGCTAAAATAGAAAAGAATAGAAATTTACTAATCAAATCAGTAAAATAAATGAACAGAAACAGATTATAAACTACTCAAAATAAATGAATATCAGTCAAAATAAATGAATAAAATTGAATATCAGTCAAATTAAAGAATAACTTATGAATTAAGTGCAATATAAACTAAAATAGAAAAGAATAGAAATTTACCCTTGTCATTGCTCTAGCACATGCCCAAAATGTTTCTTTGAATAATTGACCACTCCACCTGAGCTTAAAATTGGCCCAAATGTGTCTAGCACAGAACCTTATGTTGGCCTTTGGAACCACATTAGCTAGGGCATCAACTAACCCTTTCTGCCTGTCTGACATCACAGTTAATCCTTCCCCATCCACCTTCTCAATGTCATGGCTCAAGAGCTCTAAAAACCAAGTCCAAGAATCCCTGTTCTCCACCTCCACCACCGCCCATGCTACTCGGGTAGATATTATTATTCCCATCTAACCCAACAGCCACTAGACACATGCCTGGGTATACTCCCTTCAAATGACAGCCATCAATCCCAAGTATAGGTCTGCAACCAGTTTTGAACCCTTCTTTGCAAGCTTTCAGACAAGTGTAAAACCTCTTAAATATAACAGGTGGCCTGTCAATGTTATCACAAACCACAAAAGCTGAACTGCCAGGATTATATTTAATCACAGCTTCTGCATAATCCCAAACCCTTGCATATTGATCTTTTCCATTACCATGGATAACCAGCTTGGCTCTTGACCTTGCCAACCAACATGTCATGTAACTGACATGAACTCCAAGATCCTTCAAAACATGGTTCTGAAATCTTTTTATCTTCCAATCCAAGTTAGTTCTCCAAAACTCTAAATACTTGTCAGCAAGAAATTCAGAACCAACCTTTCTATTGTAAGTTGTCATTACACAGTTGTGCTTCAACTTCAACCCTCTAATTTGAAATGTCTCTTGGCCTGTGAGCTTCCTAGCATGCACATAAAACTTACAAGGATTCTCAATCCCACATACACACTTTCCAAGCTTTGACCTTTTCTTGTTCCATGGACAGTTACATCTATTGTAGCATTGGGCAGTCACCCTGTCCCTTCCATTGTGAGAATACCAGAAATCATACCTATTCTTCACACTATGATGGATCAAAGCCTTCCTGAATATCTCAACACATGGAAATTTCAATCCTTTGCTGAGTTTTATACCCTTTCCAAAGTCAACATCAGGATTAAAACTAGGATAAGGACATGCCTCATCATCAGATCCCTCAAGACTCCTTAGCTCATCTGAGTCACAATCCACATCTGAGGTGACATTAACATCTAATTCATCAACCCCAACCAACACTTTCTCTCTTGCTTTAGAACATTCAACTCCAGCTTCTTTATTATCCCTCTGGCCCTCAACACCTAATCCAGCTTCCACTCCCTTTAATATTGAGTCACCCTCTTTCTCTTGATTATTAATGAAATAATCAAAAATATTCAAACCAAGGTCAAACTCATTCAAACCAAAATCAGTATCACTCAAACCTGCTTCACTAACCTCAGAATCAGTGAACTCAGCCTCATCATTGTCATCACCATCATTTGCTTTGTTTTGAGACACCTTCTTCTTACCTTTTTTCAAATTCAATTTTTTTTCCCTATAACAGTTCTTTTTTTAGGAGCTACCTCCTCCTTTCTGTTTTCACTAACCTTTGCCTTCCCTTTTATGTCACCCTTTTTCACCTTCAGCTTCTCCTTACTGCTTTCACTAGCCTTAGCCTTCCCCTTGCCTTTTTCAGTCACAACAACAGACCCATCACTACACTCTTCAATAACAACATGTTCAGCTCTTTCTCTTATAACAATTCCAGGTTGAACACCAAATCCCAGATTCCTTCTCAAAGGCAACTTCTTCCTTTTAGTTGGGACATCAACAATTTGGAGATCTGAGGTTGAGATTTGTTTTTCAGAGTTTTGTGTGCTAGAGTTTTCTGTGGTAGTTTTCTTCAGTCTAGGGCTTTTTCTTTGAGATAAGGCAGGACATTTATTTTGGGTGGGTAGCTTTTGTCTTGGTGCTTTGAATTGTAAAGAATCATTAAGGCTATTATGGGCCCCCACCAAATGTTTTTTTTCTGATAAAGTATTGATTCCCTCCTCAGAATCGTTTTCTAAAGGGTCAACACTCACACTTTCTGTCCTTTGTACAACACATGAAGCAATAGATGCTGTCCTTGGTAGAGTAATCCACACACTCACTGTATTGGTTTTCTTGCACACAGTCTTCAAAATATTGATAAGATCAAAACTGGATACTAACAACCCCTTTCCATGTGCATCACAAATACTCCTCATTGGCCTTCTATACCAAATTTCAAAGTCCTCACTTCTAGTTAAGCGACTAGCCAATTTATTGAAAAAATCTACAGTGAGATTATCTAACAAAACACCAGCTCTAAGGTGTACAGCACCACCCTCATACTCAAATTTTCCATTGGCCTTAGGCTCAAAATTACCCCCATGAAAGGCACGAACAGTTACCCTCTTGTGAGCTGTTTCTGAGGTCATTTCCTACAAACTTACCTCAACAATTAGGGATGTGAACCAATAATTTAGTGTTGAAGACAAAGTAATTAGGGGATTTTAAACAAATAAACTAGTGTTTAAGACATAAATTAAGAATTGAAACCCAGAAATTTGGGTTTTAAACCCAGAAATTAGGGTTTTAAACCCAGAAATTAGAGTTCTAAAGCCAAAAATTAGGGATTCAAACCCATAAATTCGGAACTAAAACTAAGAAATTAAGGTTTAAAAATCAGAAATTAGGGTCTAAAACCCAGAAATTAGGGTTCCAAACCCAGAAATTAAGAGCTCAATCCCATAAAGTAGGATTTCAAACCCAGAAAATATACATAAATACATATAAATTTGGGTTACAAACCCAGAAATTTGAATAAAAATGACATCAATTTAACCCATAAACTGAGCAACACGATAAATATGACTACGAACAAAAAAATTCATTCGAACTTAAACCCATAAATTTGAATAAAAATGACATCAATTAAAGCCCTAAATGAAAAATAAAGCAATTAAGTTCACAAATTAAAACTAAAGACATGAATTCGGGGGAGGAAACTTACATATATGAATCTGGAACCGTCACAAATTAGAGAAGGAATCACCAACGCGCCAATTTGAAGGAGAATTTTAGAGTAAAAGTTTGAATTTTTTTGTCGAGGAAAGTGAGGGAAATGAGTGGGAGTTGTAAAAATTGAAACTGAAGAGTCAAATTGAAAATGTTGGGTTAATCAAAATAACAAGGGCAAAACGGTCATAAAATCATACATTTCACCTGAAAGTCCATTTGGGTGTAATATTTGATCAGAGTAAGTTTTATGAGAGTAAAAAATTAAAAAGTTTTCATAAGGGAGTTTTTTTAGAAAAGTGGTTTCTATAAGGGAGTAATTGTTAATTTACTCTAAAGTTTACATTGTGAATGCTTCCTTGCTCTAGTTTTGCACTAGTGATTTTGAAGGTGCTACTCAATTCCCATTGTTTTTTTTTCTCAAAGGATAAGTTTGAGCATCTAAACAGGTTTGGTTTAGTCGAACTTGTTCATGATGTACTTGTATGAACTAGGTAACTACCTTTCCTTCGGTTTAAAAGAATTTCTTGGTTGCAAATTTAATGTGAATAAGGAGCATCAAATACATCTTATTGTCCATAAGTGTATGTAAAATGGCTATTTTCATTGTTCGAAACATAAGCATCAAACGTATGTTCTCTTACATATGCGTGCTTATTATCCGTAGCTATCAGGAGGTGATTGAGGATATCACTGAAAGTATGGGCACAGGAATGGCAAAATTTATCTGCAAGGAGGTCTGTGATTAATTGATTATGCATACTTGAGCCTTTGTATGTATGCTCAACATTTGGTTGAATATTACTTGTTACATACAGGGTTTTAAGAACAGACTATGTGCCTGTAATTTGATTTTAAAATTAAATCATTCGCTGCACCAATTGCAGGTGGAAACAATGGACAACTACAACGAATATTGCCACTATGCTGCAGGACTTGTATTGTTGGCCTAGGATTGTCAAAGCTTTTCCATAACTATGGCTTGGAGGATATGGCTGCAGATACTCTTTCCAACTCAATGGCCTTGTTTCTTCAGGTTTCTGCTTCCTTTCTTAGCGATTTACATGCACATTAATACATGACACATTGCATGTTGTTAATGCCTAGCCCTATTGTGCAGAAAACAAACATTATTCGTGATTACCTTCAAGATATAAATGAACTGCCTAGATCTCGGATGTTTTGGCCTCGGGAGATATGGAGTAAACATGTCAACAAACTCGAGGTTAGTGTTTCTTTTTGGTTGCGACCATCTTGGTGTTGATTACCTCCATCTCATTTATAGAGTCCCTATTTGATTGATATGATACGCTAATTATTCCAAAATTAAAAGGCGTAAAGAAACCTAAGATGAGGATTTTCTTGAAAATTAATTAACTTGACTTATGTTGGGGATTTGTGAGCATGCAGCATCTAAAGTATGAAGAGAACTCAGAGAAAGCGGTTCAGTGTTTAAATGAGATGGTGACTAATGCTTTGTTCCATGCGGAAGATAGCCTTGCATACATGTCTGCCTTGCGGAGCCATGCTATATTCCGGTTTTGTGCTATTTTACAAGTATGAATGACATCTTCTCTTCTCTGAGTCTGTTATATATATATTGTGGATTGCTTGTCTATGTAGTAACTATGTTACTCCGGCAATTTAGACCATCTTCAATTTCCTTTTTGGCCAAAACATGAGAATTTAGCTTAAGTTAGCCGAAGTTCAACCCTTAAACCCGCACCCGTGTCTTATCCTTCAACTCTGTTAATGTCAATTATATTGTAATTGTTTTAGATCATGGCCATCGGAACACTGGCTTTGTGCTATAACAACATTCAAGTTTTTCGAGGTGTCATGAAATTAAGACGAGGTAAGTTATAATGCTGTTGTAGTTTTCCCTCTTGATGTACTTGTATCAATCAATACATGACTTAGTTTTTTTTTAGGTCTCACTGCTATGGTAGTTGACCAGGCCAGACAACTTCAAAAGGCGGTGTCTATGGTGCCTACTTTGATTTTGCTTCCATAATAAAATCAAAGGTAATGTCTTATAGATTCAACTTTGCTATAGTTCGGCTTACATAGATTGACAAGAGGGATCCAAATGCCACGGAAACACTTAGCAGGATCGAGGCAATCCAGAAAATATGCGTGGACTCTGGAACTCTGAATAAAAGGTAGTCTGTTTTGAGGAATAAGCTGTTTGCGTTTGCTTTTCAATACGATAATAAGGATTTCATGTAATTACATTTACCCAGGTGTGTTTTGCAGGAAATTATACATCTTGAAACGCGGGCCAATATTGAGCTCAGCTCTGGTGAGAATTTACGACCTTTGTTATTTTGTTGGTTAAGTACTCCGTATATATTTGTAATTTCCTGATCGACATTGTATGCAGGTTACTGAGATTTTCAGTACATTGGCTATCATTCTATCCCGTCTATTTTCCAACCAGTAAAATAAATAACGACTAACTTGGGTACGAATATCAGCTGTGAATTAATGAAATGAAATTTGAATTTTTAGTATATTACCTCAACCTTTTTTCATACCTGCTGGCTGCTTCAGAGGTTTGAGTTACTTTCGAGAATGAAAATCAGCATACCGTGGAGGACTGTGTACTGTCTAGATGTGCCAATGCGAGACAGTTCTTCATATCAACTGTCTTCCTCGATACAAAACTGAAGGATAAAAGTAGGAAACAATTGGAAGTCAAATTGCGATTACAATGGTTTACTTTGGAATTTACTCTATCAGCCAGTGATTGAGTGATGAGCTCCTATTTCTACTACGTTTTGGCACCATTTTGAGCTCATTTGGTAGCACTTGGTGACGGTTTTTGACGTTTTTGACGTTATTTAGCCAATTCCATGTGCTTCACCATTTAGCATGATTTCAAGTGAAGATTAAGAAGCCAAGAGATCGAGAGAAGTGTCCAAGGAAGAGCCAAGAACAAGCTTGAAGAAATACCACGAGAAAGCCTTCCAAAGGATCAAAGGAAGAACGAAAGAAAGACGCACTCCAGGACCAAACTCGCACCGTGCGCGTTTCCAGACACCAGAACTCGCACGGTGCGAAAAATCTGGGTTTCATGGTGATTTGTATTACGGGCCTTCCCTTTGTTAAGCCCATAATTATTAGGTTACGGTAGACTATAAATAAGATGTTTACAAGTAGGTTAAGCATCTTTTGTTCACTTTAATTAATCAAGTTGTAATTTGGGAATATTTTCATCTTTTGAATTGGGTTTAGATCTAATCATGGAGAACTAATCTCCCTTTCTTAATCCGACTCAAAGGCTTAATCTTTGGTTGTAAGACTCCCTAATCTTTCCTTAATTATTATTATTGTTCTTAATCTCTTGTGTTTAATTGCTTAATTTTGGAATCCTTGTTAGATTATTGTGATTAAGTGTGATTTCCTTGTTACATAATCTTTCCAAGTTCCTTAATTTATTGTTGTTGGGTTTATTAAGTGTGATTTCCTTGTAATCCCATGTTGCAACAACTTGTTATTAGACTAATGAATGTGATTTCTTCTTGGTTTAATTAACATTAGAGAGATTAAGTTGTGATTGCTCATTAATTGTGATTTCATTGTGAGTAATTCCACCTATTAGATTCCTATTACTTCATCTTCTTGTTAATGAATCTATGTGTGTGATTTCCACTAGAGGAATTGATAAGTTGGGTCAATTATTAAGTGTGATTTCCTTGTGATTGACTTCTAATTAAGGGAATTTGGAGATTTAATCTCACTAATAGGACAATAATATTGATTAGAAGGATTGATTGAGGGGTTTTGTCAACTAAAGTGCCAAACTTTGGGTCGGGTTAAGTTTCTCTTAAAATTGATTAATTTCCATCTTAAAACTCTCTTGCTTGATTACTTGTTGCATACTGTTTGAATTTCCTTTAATTGTGCTTGAAAACCAAACCACCCCCCCCCCCTTTTTACATAATTGTTGTTAGCTTGTTACAATTTCACTATTGCAAAACCCATCTTCTCTTGGATTCGATCCCTTGCTTGCTATTTTACTAGTTTATAATTAGTGCTAATTAGTGTGTTTAGTGGTATATAAATTGTTAATTTGGCCGTCTTTTAATGCGACATTTTAGGCTTGTCAAATTTTGGCGCCGTTGCCGGGGAAGGTAACGGTTTTGCTAGTGTGTTATTTGTGTTTTAGGATAGTTGTGTTAGTTAATATTTGTTTCTTGTTGTTAGTGTCTTGTTCATCACTTGTGTGAACTTTTTGATTGTGTGCTCTTGTGTAGAGTTGTTTATGGTCAATACTAGGAATTCAAGTGAACCACTTTTTCCATTCAATCCGGAGATTCAAAGATCACTTGCTTGGATAGGAGGAGGTATTAGAAGAGACAACCCGGTTATTGAAGAAATTGATCCCGGTTTTCAACAAGACCAAAGAGAAGATAACAACATCCCTTTTGAACAACCCATACCCATACAAATCATCATGGGTGATCGTGAGGACGGGAATCCACACCAAGATGGTGAAAGAGAGAACCCACCAAGGCCTAGAACCATTAAGGAACTTACCGCCCCGGATCTCACACAAGTGCCCTTGTGTATCTCCTTTCCGGCCTTGGCTGAAAATGCCACCTTTGAGTTGAAGTCCGGGCTCATTCACCAATTGCCCCAATTCCATAGACTTAGCACGGAAGATCCTAACAAGCATCTAAACAAATTTCATGTGGTTTGCTCAAGCATGAAGCCTAATGGGGTTACCGATGAGCAACTTCAACTAAGGGCCTTCCCTTTCTCACTCAAGGATGCGGCAAATGATTGGCTTTATTATCTCCCTACCGGGAGCATCACCACTTGGAATCAAATGAAGAAGGCTTTCTTAGAAAAGTATTTTCCCGCTAGTCTCTCATCTCAATTAAAGAAAGAAATAAGTAATGTTGAACAAATGGATGGGGAGAACTTGTATGAGTATTGGGAGAGGTTTAAACAACTTCTTGCTAGTTGCCCATACCATGGGTATACCGACCACGACCTTCTCTTGAACTTTTGTGGTGGTCTACTTGAGGATGATGCTAGAATGATTAAAGCCGCTACCCAATGAGGGATTGAATATATGTCGGTTCAAGAAGCAAATGAGTTGATTGAAAGGTTGGTAGGAAGCTCTAGGAATTTTGGGAGGAGAATTAGGAAGACAAGTGGGACATCCTCTTCAAGGCAAAGCTCCAACCATATGGAGGAGAAAGTTGATTTTCTTACCAATTTGGTGAAGGAACTTACAAAAGGAGGTGGGAGTGCTTCTCATGTGAAATTTTTTGGTCTTTGTAATGACCCAACTCATCTCACCGATGGATGTCCATCTTTGCAAACGGATGAAGCAATTGAAGCGGTGAAGGCTATTGGGTTTAGGAAGTTTGACCCCTATTCCAACACTTACAGTGAAGGGTGGAAATCTCATCCAAATATGGGGTGGGGTGGAAACCAAAATCAAAACCAAAATAAAAAAGGGGCTTCAAACTCTTCATTTCAAAAGCCAAATCAAAATCAAAACCAATCACAAAACTCCTTGGAAGAGATGATGAAAACACTTACCATGAATCAAATGGCAATGCAACAAAATACCAAGGAATTTCAAACCGCCGTGATTCAACAAAACCGACTCACTGACTCAAGGTTTGTTAACCTTGAGACCCAAGTTGGTCAAATCCTCACTACACTCAATTCTCAACCCACCCAAGGAGGGAGTCTCCCTTCTTACACCATTCCTCCACCCACCAAGAAACAAGCAAAAGCGGTCTCTTTGAGGAATGGTAGAGAGTTGGTAGAGGCACCCAAGGGTCCTAAGAAGATAAGACCACCTCCTATTGTTCATGAAGTGGAGGATGTGGTTGAAGATGAAATTTAAGTGGTAGTGGAACAAGGGGAAGCATCTACACCTCGACAAGTAAGGGTGAATGAACCGCTTCCGGAATATGAGCCACAAGCTCCATTTCCAAGTGCTTTGAATGATACAAGGATAGTTGACAAGAAACCTTCAAGCCTTTACGATATATTTCGTAAAGTGGAGGTAAACATTCCTCTCCTTGATCTTCTTAGTAGTGTACCCAAGCATGCAAAGTTTTTGAAAGAGTTGTGCACTACTAAGAGGACCAACAAGGTAAAAAGCATGAAAAAGGTAAGGGCTAGTGAACATGTGTCGGCAATTTTTCAAAAATGATTGCCACAAAAATGTAGTGACCCGGGCATGTTCACCATCCCTTGTAAAATTGGTGACTTGGATTGGCAACATGCTATTTTTGATTTAGGTGCATCCATTAATGTCTTGCCCAATTACCTTTATGAGTCACTCAAGTTAGGGCCTTTGAAACCGACTCGTACGGTCATTTCTTTGGCCGATAGGTCCAATATCTATCCTAAAGGGGTTGTGGATGATGTCTTGGTGAAGGTGGGGGAAATGCTTTTCCCCGCCGACTTCTATGTGATTGAAATGGAACCCGAGAAAGGCTCCACTCCCATTTTGTTGGGAAGGCCTTTCATGAGAACTTCCAACACCAAGATTGATGTATCTAGTGGACGCCTCACAATGGAATTTGAGAGAGAAAAGATTGAGTATAGCATACACGAGGCTATGAAATACCCATACGAGACTTCATCCTTGTGTTTTCTTGAAATTTTTGAGCCAATTGTGCAAACCGTGTATGAATTGTGCAAAGTTGATGCATTAAATGTTGTTTTGACTAATGGATTGGTTGGAGAGGATACGGGGTATGCTTTGTCTTGTGATTTGCAGGAAACAATCAAGGACCTAGAGGAAAATCCCTCAATGGAAGAATGGGAAGAAAAGGAAGAAATCCGGAAGGCAGCAGCAAACTCGCACCGTGCGAGTTTTCCAGCTCCAGAACTCGCACGGTGCGAGTTCTCCCCTGCCCAGGAAATTTTCTTCCTTTCTTCCAAATTGTTAGAAGAACTACCAGAAGAGAAACCCGTTCCCTCTATTGTCAAGCCTCCTATTGTTGAATTGAAGCCCTTACCAAGCCACTTGAAGTATGCATTTCTAGGAAATGAAGAAACTTTACCGGTAATTATTTCAAGCAAGCTTACTAAGGAGCAACAAGAGGCTCTCATCCGGGTTCTTAAGCAACACAAGGAAGCAATTGGGTGGACAATGGCCGACATCAAAGGCATTAGTCCTACTTTATGCATGCACCAAATTCTTCTTGAAGATGAAGCAAAGCCCGTCCGACAACCACAAAGACGTTTGAACCCTCCAATGATGGATGTTGTTAAGAAAGAGGTACTCAAACTCCTTCATGTAGGTATGATCTATCCTATCTCCGATAGTCAATGGGTTAGTCCAACCCAAGTTGTCCCAAAGAAATCCGGGCTAACGGTAGTCGAGAATCATGAAGGTGTTTTGACCCCCACTCGAGTTCAAAATGGGTGGAGGGTATGTATCGACTACCGTAGGCTCAATGTCGTGACCCGAAAATATCACTTCCCGCTTCCCTTCATGGATCAAATGTTGGAGAGGTTAGCGGGAAAAGCTTTTTATTGCTTTTTGGATGGCTACTTGTAGATACCTCATTTCTGCACCTCCCGCAAACCACCCGGTGATTATTGGGCCGCATGTTTGGTACGCGGAACGATTTATGACAGTTCGTAAGTTTATCGTTAAGTGATTGCTCAAACACTAATGTCTACCTCTTAGTTGTCATCTACGCGCCGATACGGTCGTTTTGACAGTAATTAGAGTACATTTGGAGTCCGTGCCTAAAACCGTCTTCATTTTCTGACAGCCGTTAAATTCCGAGTCGGAATGTTCTGGAATGTTCCGGATATTTCTATTCCTTATTTTATAAATATTTCACAATCTTTTATTCTTTGGTAAACAATTTCCCGTAATATTCATACAAAATATTAAGGAAAACCAAATTATTCCGTCCTTCCATAACTTAAACACGGAAATCTTTCTTCCGCAGGAGGAAACCACTTGGGAACAGACGCAGCAGGTGCTGCGCCTCTTCCAAGAGACGCAGTGACTGCTGCGCCTCTTCTCAGGTCCATTTCTGCGTATTTCTCTTAGCTTTTTCATATCTTTCTGAGATTCACTTCCAAAGTCTCTCCGAAAACCCTATTCCTTCACGTGATTAGTATAAATAGGAGCCTTCGCTCCTCATATTTCTCACGCGAGTGTCCGCCCTTCTCTTCTCCCTTTGCATTCTAGACCTTTGTTCTTACTTTTTGGCGTCTACGTGCTTCAACATTCGACCACGTAAGCTCGGATCCTTCTGAGTACCAGCCTTGTTTTGCATGACCGATCAATTTGACCAACTCCACCATAATCAACTTAATTAATCTAATCGTTTTCCTCTTACGAGGGCACTTTCGTCTACATTCCAGTCGAGCATCACTAATCGATAACTCAGTTCTTCTTGTTTCGTCAAACATGTAAGTCTGAGGGTGTATATCTCTTTTATTTATTGTTATTCATTTTTTGTCATCATTAATGTAAGGTTTATGTCAAAAACACCTTGTTAAAACCGATTTCTAAAACCGTGCTTTAAAACACTTTTTACGTATTCCAAGAAGACAAATCATCGAGAAAGGACGCAGCAACTGCTGCGCCTCTACGAAGGAGCGCAGTTCCTGCTGCGCCTCTTTGTGAGGTTGCCGCAGTTCTTGCTTCCTTTCTTCTTCCTTCGTCCTCTGTGATTCGTTAATTTTGTTTGTTTTCGTTTGATTCTTTGGTACAATCATAATAACCTCACATGTATATTATTTATCATTCATTAGCATATAATTCATCATTAAACCCGGCTTAAATCCCTTATAATCTCATATTTGCGGGTTTTCGTCATTAAGCTCAATCCGAGTTGTAGGAATTCGATTTGTTCATATCGGGTTTCTGGAATTCGACCTTTGATATATTTCCATCTGTCTTTTGTCGTTTTCGTCATCAATTTGTCATTAATTCGTTATGTCTAACCTAATTAGTTCACCCATGTCGCTAATCAATCGTTCATCCATGTAAATAATCCGTCTTAATTCCGTCTCATCCATGTTTTATTGCTTTCATGACCATCAATCATATGTAAATAACGTGTTAATCACTTTCATCCGAGTAAATATCATTAATCAATCCTTAAATTCACAAACGAACATTAACGATTTGCAGTTCCGGCTTCACAGCCAGAACTCACCCTTGGAACAGACGCAACAACTGCTGCGCCTCTTCCAAAGGGCGCAGTTCTGCTGCGCCTCTTCCAGGTTGAGTTCTGTCTCTGAACTCCGTTGTTGCTTGGCCTAGTTTAATTAGTTTACGTATAATTTACTATTAACCGTATTATCACCCACTGATTTGTTCGTTTATTCTTTCTTTTATTCTTTTTCTCAAACTATCCGTTTTAAAGGTGTTTTCGACATAGATCAATAAACCCGATGTAATTATTGTAATTTTCATTATTGTAATTTTATTTATCATATTTCTTGTATCATTTGTGTGCCTTCACATGTAATTGAGCATTAAATCCTACTTCGACATTAATTGTGTGCTAAATTGCGTGTTCACTGACTTAGTCTAATCTTCACATGCTAGGATTAAAACTTGGATGTTGCATTGCATGCATATAATCGACGATATATCGAGTATAGATGATGTCCCTAATCATTAGTAGAGGCCGCTATCGAGGCGGGCGGGATTAGGTGTTCGATCAATAGAGCTTCCTAATACGTATCCTCACCCCTTACTCCAGATCTCTGTGAACATTCGTGTTCATTGGCATCCACGAGAGTCATTCTAGACATAGAATGCTAAGGGTAACGATTGCTTAGTGTTCATGTCTCTATTTTGTGTCTTGACATGACGCGAGGTATTCGAACGGTTTCAATTTCCCATAAAAATTGGTGGCGACTCCACAAAATGCAAACGCTTGTTCTCTCTCCCAAGCGCCCCCATGGGCCCCATTGTCCACAGTTTGGCGACTCCGCTGGGGATAATACACTTACGTGTAGCCAAGGGTGAAACTTGAACAAGGTTAGGGAATAGTTTGTTCAAGACAATTGTCGGTTTTCATAACTCGGTCTTCCTAGATCGTTTCATTCGGCCTTCCTAGGCCCAACCCAACCCATTCAACCAATCGTCCCGTCTAAACGGTCCTAATTCTTATTTGGGCCTAAGGATGGATAGCGATTGACGTCATCCATACCATGATGCTTACTCTTGTTTGTATCAAGGACTTTCACTACTTGAGGAAATGGACTAGGAATCGGCCTTACTCTTGTTCGGTACGAGCCTCTCCACATACTTCGGGTTTGATCGTTCGGTATGGCAACCCACCCTTTAAACCAAAACCCTTTTAAATGCACTCAGCATCCCGTTATAATGCTTGTATGAATGTTTGTACCTTACGTGATCACCATTTCTAAACGAAACCATGACGATTTTTGTAAAAATCAAAACCGTTTTTTAAACAGAAATTTCGAAAAGGCCATTGATTAGTGCAAAACCCAGTCAAAATTCTGTCCGTTTATCGAGTCAAATTTCGGGCCCAAGCCCATTTCAAAATCTCACTTCGAGTCCACTCCTACAACTACACTATAGTTGACTAGGATACACATTTTCAAAACTTCGTCTTTTCTTCAAAGCTCACTCAACACAAGTGGCACACACCCACTTCTAGAGTCAAATCATTTCTTCTCTTAGCAAGTGTGCTAGAATGGTCGATCGTGTTTTGATTCATCGTCGATCTCTTATCCAGTTTTCAATATGCCTGAAACAAGTGACGCTAACTTCAATCAACTTCAAGATGGTAATGATCGAATCCTAGCCGCATTAGCTCAAATCCAAGTTACTGACCAAGTGTATGATCGCCTTGACACCATCGAGGGCCGGATCTACGCCATAGAGGGGAGGTTGCCTCCTCAAGAAAGTGAAATAGTAGATGACTTCGCGAGTGAATCCAAGGACGAAAATCCTCCCATGGGAATAACTGTAGCCGAGAAAAGACTCCAATACTTAGAGGAGCAATTGATGTACCTTAAAGGGGATGACATTTATAGGGAGAATAACCGCAAGTATGAGGCCGTCAATTCCAAATTGTCAACCAACTTCAACATGACGGATATCCATAAATTCAAGGGGCACGAAAACCCTTTGAATCACATCCGTGCCTTCAAGGATTACATGTCTATCAAAGGCATCAAACCCGAGATGTTCTTAAGGATCTTTCCTTCATCTCTTGAAACCATCCCAAAGCAATGGTTCTACTCTTTAGAACACAAGAAGATCGCCACTTGGGAAGATGCCGCAATCGAGATTTCTAAGCAATATGCGGATAATGCCGAGATCCAAGTTAACATGCGCACCTTAGAGGTTCTTACCCAAAATGACAAAGAAGGATTCACCGACTTCCTAAGTAGGTGGAGGAAGACTAGTACCCAACTAGTTGAACGCCCGGATGAGGCTACTCTTGTGGAGAAGTTCGTGGACAATCTCGAACCCATCTATGCCAATCATTTGAGATACCAAAACATCAAAACTTTCAAGGACTTAACCGTACTAGGAACAAGGATTGAAGATGACATCCGTAAAGGGCTCTTGTCCAAAACGGTAGGTCGAGGATATCAAGGCTCAACTAGTCGTTCTTACGGCTCCACTAGCAAGACTGATGAAGCTAACCTTCTTGAGCCATCCAAGAAAAGTACCCCACCAAGGAAATTCATAAATCTTGGGGACACTTACTCCAACGCTCTTAAGAGGTTAATGAAGCAAGGCAAGCTCTAACCCATAGGACCTACTCCCGAACCTGAAAAGAAATCCAAGTTCTAGGATGAGAATTCGTACTGTGAATACCATAGGGGCAAGGGGCATGGCACAGAAAAATGCTACAAATTGAAAAATGTGCTTCAAGATATGATTGAAGATGGTCGACTACCAATACCGCCGGGAGGTAAACCCAACAACACTCAGAACCCTCTTGGGATTCTAGTGATCACAAGTGAAGAATCTACCTTAGATTGTTCACACCTCATTTCTCCAATTGAAGATGAGATCCACGCGATCGAGAATGAAAGGTTCTACTCTACCATCTCCCCTACCATTTCCAACTTCATCACATGGGCAAGGAGTGTGTATAGGCAAGTTTGGGAATTGGAAAATGTGGTGACAACTTTACATGACCTCAACGCGACACCTAAAGAGCATGTGCCACTAATCTTCTCTCAAAATGCCACTATGCAAGAAATAGTCGCCGTGGTTGATAAACTAGTTGACCAAATCACACAACGAGATCATGAGAATGAGGGAACTAGCTACAATCAACGGAGTATGGGCCGATGATGATGAGGACGAGTATCTCATTGAAAACTCCCTAGTCAAAGAAATAGTCCGAAATGGTGAAGACCAAGATGTGGACCACCTAACTCATTCGGACCGTCCATATCAAAATACTACTCAAAATTGTCCAACCAACATTGTCACACCAAATGATAACGAAGATGACTCCACTGATCACTTGCTCAAGCAATTACAGAAAACAAAGGCTGATCTTTCAGTCTGGCAACTAGTAGCAAGCTCTTTCCCACATCGCCAAGCTTTACTGCAAGCCTTGGCCAAGCTAAGTGTAGCACATAACTCCACACCCGAAGATGTAGTCAACTTGGTCTTCCAAGAATCACCAAAGCTAAGTAATCCTATTACTTTCTCAGACGAAGATTTGCCACCTTTTGGCGCTAATCACAACTTGGCTCTTTACATCACTGTCATTTGTCTAAAGACGAATGTGCCAATGACCTTGGTAGATGATGGCTCCGCGGTCAACGTCATACCCCTCAAAACGGCATACAAACTAGGCATGAAAAAGTCGGATTGGACCCCTACCAATCAAGGTGTTCGCGCATATGATGGTACACGACGAAAGGTAGTAGGACTCCTTAACCTAACCATAGCCACAGGGCCGATTGAGCGAAAGGTTAACTTCCAAATAGTGGACATTGAAGCTTCCTTCAACATACTTCTAGGAAGGCCTTGGATTCACGCTTCCAAAGCGGTGACCTCCACCCTTCATCAAAAGATCAAGATCCCACTAAATGGCAAAGTGGTGACGATCACTTCGTCACCCATCAAGGCAATAATCGAAAAGAAGTCAAACAATCAAGTCCTTGTGGATCCAGTATATGAACTTGGGGGCTTCCAACGCATAAGTGTCATAGAAAGCGAATTGGCACCCTTATACTACGATCCCTACTCCAACTTGGTGGTCAACCACATACTCAAATCCCAGGGATACTTCCCTGGAATGCCTTTAAACCCTATCCGAAGAAACACCTTCGCACCATACAAGGAAGGCAACTCAAAAAGGATACCACTTGGACTAGAGTACAAACCCACCAAAGAGGAAGTTCTCGAAATGCTCGCTCAAGTTCAAAACCGTAAGTACATGGGAGTCCAAATGCGACCCTATCTCCCTACCCTAAACAGATACTTCGTTAAGGAAGGAAGTCTAGAACTCTTTCACGGATTCCCCGAACCTTGGCACTATCTCAAGAGGAAGCTAGCCGGAATCGAGATCTTTCACGATTGTTACTTCATTCCTCCAGAAACGGTTCCTACCGTCAAACCCGTCAAGCACCTTGCTTAGACGAACAAGCTTTTAGTCTATTGTTTGGAGAGGATCGATTTGTTAGAGCCACGCAGGATGAGATCATTACCATGATACTTCAAGACGATCACTTCAACCCTACCGCATTAATCACAGAAACTAACGCGAATCAGCAGAAAGGATGAAGAAAATCAATCAAGTGGACCAACAATCAAGGAAGACTCTTCAAGCTCACCACTGGAGAAGGAGAGATGTTCAAAGGAGAACCAGAAGACGATGAATTCGAGTCAGAGTCGGAGTCGGAGTCGGAGTCAGAGTCTAGAGAAGTCACTAAGGAGTCTCCTCCTGTCGTCATCCCCATTCCCTTTGTTTCTCCTAGCTTAGCCTCGAATAGTGTGTAGTTCAGAAATGTCCCAACCATTGTCCTTTACCGCCACCGACCACAGATCGATGGCTTCTTTGTTTCAACTTTTCTCAAACTTTAATATGAGTAAATCAGGTTCTGCTTACTCTTTGTGTTATCTTGAGTGCAATTCTGTTTACGATGATACTGAGGATGACCAAGACCCAGACTCAATTGAAATACCTCCCTACGTAGCCAAAGAAATACTACAGGAAGGGGAAGGGAGACCAGTAATAGAGAATACCGAACCCATCAATGTAGGAACCGAACTAGAATCCCAAGAACTTAGGATAGGGACTACCTTGAGCTCTACCGAAAGGGCCGACTTCATAGACCTCCTGCACGAGTTCAAAGACGTTTTCGCGTGGTCCTACAAAGACATGCCAGGGATCCACAGGAATATCGCCGAACATAGAATTCCGATTAAGACAGGTTTCAAGCCTGTAAAACAGAAGCTTCGTCGAATGAGAACAGAATGGGCTCTCAAGATTAAGGAAGAAGTCGATAAGCAATTCAAAGCCGGGTTCATCAAAGTTTCCGAGTATTCTGACTGGGTAGCCAACATAGTACCTGTACCAAAAAAGGATGGGAGTATCCGTGTTTGTGTTGATTTTAGAGACTTAAACAAAGCAAGTCCTAAAGATGACTTCCCTCTACCACATATTGACATATTGGTGGACAATACAGCAGACGACGCATTACTATCCTTCATGGATGGGTATGCGGGTTATAATCAAATCAAGATGGCCATAGAAGACATGCATAAAACCGCTTTTGTCACTCAATGGGGAACCTATTGCTATACGGTTATGCCATTTGGGTTAATCAACGCCGGAGCTACATATCAACGCACCGCAACTACGCTCTTACATGACATGATGCACAAAGAAGTTGAGGTATACGTAGACGACATGATTGTCAAGTCCAAGGATAGAAAGGGGCATATTGCGAACCTTCGCAAATTTTTCGCAAGACTACGAAAGTACAACATGAGGCTCAATCCTCAGAAGTGCGCATTCGGGGTAACATCTGGCAAACTCCTGGGAAATGTCGTTAGCCAACGAGGTAAAGAGATAGACCCTTCCAAGATCAAGGCTCTGATCGAAATTCCACAACCTCAAACAGAAAAAGAAGTCAGAGGATTCCTGGGGAAAGTGCAATATATAAGTCGATTCACATCAAAACTCACCATGATTTGTGAGCCTATCTTCAAGAAGCTCAAGAAAACAGATCACACCATGTGGGATGATGATTGTCAAAAGGCATTTGACCGAATCAAGGAGATATTGGCTAAACCACCAGTGCTCATGCCACCTCAGCGAGATCAACCTCTTGGTTTGTATCTCGCGGTAACCGAAACAGCCATGGGCGCCATGCTAGCTCAAACCGTAGGAAAGGAGGAAAGGGCTATCTACTACCTTAGTAAGAAGTTCTTGGAGTACGAGTGCAAGTACTCACAAGTCGAAAAGACATGCCTCGCTCTTGTGTGGGCGACGAAGAAGCTACGCCATTACATGCTTAGCTACTCCGTCAAAATATACTCCAAAATGGATCCAGTCAAATACCTCTTCGAAAAACCCGTCCTCAACGGACGTCTAGCAAGATGGACTTTGATGCTCTCAGAGTTCGATCTCAAGTACGTGCCCCTGAAATTTATAAAAGGGCGCGCCGTTGCCGAATTCTTTGCAGAGAATCCCATCAATGATGCACAAACAATAGACACTTGGTCATTTCCAGACGAGGATATACTCCAAACTGATGTAGACTCCTGGGACCTTTAATTTGATGGAGTGTCAAACTTAAGAGGATTTGGAATAGGAGTGTTGCTCATTTCTCCTGAAGGTGAGCATACACCAATCTCTGTCAAACTCGACTTCGAGGTGACAAATAACGCTGCAGAATACGAAGCTTGTCTCATTGGACTACAAGCGGTAGTGAGCTTAGGCATTAAAAACCTCCGAGTACATGGGGACTCGTCCCTGATCATCAATCAAGTTACGGGATCTTGGAAAATCTGAAGCGAAAGCCTAGCACCTTATCAAGCCAGAATAGACCAAGTTGCCCAATTCTTTGATCACGTGACATATCTACACCTACCTCGGGAAGAAAATCAATTTGCAGATGCTCTTGCAAAACTTGTATCTTTGATTAATATGCCAGATGACATGGTAGAAATGCCTTTATGTATCGAACGACGGTCAGAGCCAGCTTATGTCCACCAAATCACCGATGAAGAGGAAATCGCGCAGGAACCCTGGTTCCAAGCAATCCTAAATTTCAAGCTCAACGGCACCTATCCACCGGACATGGACAAGAGGGGACAACGTGCTATACGCCTGCTAGCTTCCCAATACGTTCTCATGCAAGGAGAGTTGTACAAACGAACACCTCTTGGTGTAATCCTACGTTGCCTTGATCATTCACAGGCGCGGAAAGTGATGGAAGAAGTTCACGATGAAGAATGCGGTCCTCATATGAGTGGGCCCATGATGGCAAAGAAAATCACACGTTTGGGGTATTATTGGACCACAATAGAATCCGATTGCATCAAATACGTAAGACATTGCCACAATTGCCAAATTTTCGGGAATGTACAACATATCCCTCCTTTATTGCTCTACACGATGACATCTCCTTGGCAATTTTCTGCCTGGGGAATTGACATAATCGGGAAGATAACCCCGACCGGAACAGGAGGTCACTATTTCATCCTAGTGGCAATTGACTATTTCACCAAATGGGTAGAAGCGGCTTCCTACACTAGTCTCACGGCTAAAAACGTGGCAAAGTTCATACAAAACAAAATCATCTGTCGATACGGTTGCCCACATGAGATCATTAGTGATAATGGATCACATTTCCAAGTTGAGACAGAGCAATTGCTAGCCAAATACAAAATTAGGCATCACCACTCTTCGCCCTATAGACCACAGACTAATGGCGCGGTAGAGGCAGCAAACAAAAACGTTGTCACATTTCTCAAGAAAATGATTGACAACTATCGAGATTGGCCAAGCAAGATACCCTTTGCTTTGTGGGGATATCGCACATCTGTTAGGACGCCCACTGGGGCCACACCTTTCTATTTGACTTACGGCATGGAAGCTGTACAACCAGTCGAGTTAGAAATATCATCCTTGCGTATCTTACTCGAAAGTCGAATCCCAGAAGCCGATTGGGATAGGGATAGATATGAAGAACTCATCCTCCTGGATGAACGTAGGCTACGCGCCTTGCATAATGTCCAAACATATCAAGCACGTATCAAACGAGCTTTCAACAAAAGGGTTAAGCCAAGGAACATCAAGGAAGGAGACTTAGTACTCAAGTCGGTTAGAGCTCTTTTACCTGTCGATCCACGGGGAAAATTCAAACCTAATTGGGCCGGGCCATTCCTAGTCAAGTCCATACTCCCAGGGGGTGCGGTTAGAATCACAGACCTAGATGGGAATGAGTTTTTCAACCCGACAAACCTCGACCAACTAAAGCGGTATTATGCCTAGAATAGGAACAAAAACGCGCCTCGCGTAACCTCACGTGTCGCTCTTGTGGCACTAAATAAACGGCCCCTGGCCAAGCTGAAATAAGCTAATGTCACTCTACTCTTGCATTTTGACGAATTTTTCATCCTCATATCATCAAATAAACTAAATTTGCACCTTAAGAGTAAGCAAAAATCTCATGCTTATTTTCTAAGTTCATTACAAGCTCTTGCTTAGAACAATTATTCGTTTACATTTACTCGAACTACGCACAATGGTTTGATTTCATTTTTTTAATGAATACGTAGGCAATCCTTCACAGGATACAACCCATTATTTTAAAAATGTAAATAGAAGGACATTTGCATTGCATTTGGAATTCGACAAGAATAATAAATAGAAAATCACAACGGTTTCATGACCAATTAACCTTTTTTATTTCATTCATTTTTCTAATAATAATACGCTACATAATAAAAAATAAATAATAGGCTAGGATTCTAAAAACCCTACCTTTTTTATTACAACAATAATAATAATAATAAATAATAATAAAGACTTGGGCTATTCCTCCATTTTCCCTTTGCCCTTGTCATTCTTGTCATACTTCTTGTCGCGACTTCGAGCCGGACGCTCTTGCGCCACTTCGGATCTAATCATCAACGGTCTTTCTCGAGGCCTAGACTTCCCATTCTTGTCAATCACCTTATCCACGACAGGAGAGGTCCTTGGTTTCTTTGAAGGGTGAACAACTCGGAACCCGACTTCTTCCTCTCCCTCAGTCAAATGCCTCTCTTTCTCTTTTTCCACCTCGCGCACCTTGTAGTCAACGGGCTCGCGCTTCCTCAATCTCTCGCGCTCTTCCAGAGTAGTAGCTTTCCTCCATCGCAGATAAGAATCTGACACCCATAAGGCATTAGCAGAAGAGTTCAAGAACCACATGTTTCTTTGGGCCCATTTAATGCCCCACTCCCTTCGACTCTCAGTAGTAAGCGCCACGACAGTCTGCGGGACGGTATCGAGCTTCGGGATCGTCTGCTTCAGTCCAACCTATCTCATCAACCTCTCCGGGAAGATGCACACCATGAATTCCAAGCCAAGAATGCGTGCAGATCGGGTAGGATCCAGGGAAGATACTCCAGTGACAGATTTGAGGTGCCGCCATGGTACAATCCACCTAATCAAGGGGCCATCATCACTCTTCAGTTTGTTCTCCCAATAATTGCAGACTCGAGTGAAGTCCACCATGTACAGCCTAGTCCTCATTGCAATCGAACGAGCATGATAAGAAGGAACATGAACTAGGGGCTCGATCAATCGAAGGCGCTCCATAAGCCAAACCTACCAAAAGCAGGTATTAGACATCAAAAAAAAAAAAAAAAAAAAAAAAAAAAAAAAAAAAAAAAAAAAAAAAAAAAAAGAAAAAAGAAAAGGAAAAGAAGAAAATGTTCTTTTACCTGCAAAATAACGGGACTTCCCAAGTACGGTAGGTCACGGTTGGCTTTCCTATTATCCAAGCCCAACAGGATCTCTCCTAAGCATAAACAAGTCGGGCTCTGCGCGCACTCCATTTGCTCAACTAGGCCCAGAAGACGGGGATCGCCTCTCAAGTCTTCATCAACATGCCCTTGGAAGACATACACATACAACAAGCAAAACCCAAATACCCTTCGCCTAGAAACATAAGAAACGGTGGGGTCGGCCCTATTAATGAAACGGTCAATGAAGTCCAACATTCGCACTCCCTTTGAGGTCACTAAACGGTCCACCTCAATTCTAGTCAATCCAAGCAAGTCTCTAAATTTGCTCTTATACCCTTGCGAAGTAGAAGGAATGGCGGGCAAGTGTTCCGGGTCCCACCCACCGATTGCAGCAATTTCTTCAGGAAATGGGCAAATGTCGCCTCCGGGGAAAGCAAAAACATGATAATTCGGGTCCCAATAATCAAGACAAGCATCCAAGAATGGTTTGACAACCTTGATGAGCTTCAAACTCCACAATGATCCAAGATTATAGGCGCCCATGTCGTGCTTCTCCATGTTGGAAAACTCATTAGTCCACTCTTTTAGGCGAATCTCCAAAGTATTCATGATGAGTGATTATATTAAGAATTTTATGTAATAAGACGAAGAAGAGACGGAAGAATTGTACGAATAAAAGCTCTATCGATGTCTCTATTTATACTAAATTCTGTTTCTTAAAGTCCGCAGAGAAAGAAACACTGGGAACAAAGAAGACTGGGCTGCGCCTCTTCTTCAAAGGACGACGACTCATCTGCGCCTCTTCCTCGGCTAGGTTTCTGTGATTTTCCGCGTTGGATCTTTCCTAAATTCCTTGACGAATAATTTCCTATTCCTACGGGTTATTATTTTGGTAAATACGTGGAAAGTGCAATATTTCGTGTTTCCTAATTCCGCGGGCACACGTTTCGAGACGATATCAACATTTTCGACATTTTACCACACTTGAATTCATTTTAGGAAATAATTTTCATTTGTAATTAACTCATTTCAAAATTCATATATTTATTTTTATATATTTCTTTTTTCTCATTTCATTTCTAACTTATAGGTTTCTATTTTTTTCTTTTTTTAGAGGTAACCCTCCCTACTGTCCGGTCATTTCCGTCAAAATTTTTGCATTTTCGCATTTTCTCTTGCATTTTTTGCATTCCTTTGAGTCATTCGTTTTGCGCTAATCTAGGCCGTGTGTATATACAAATGTATGATCTACGTGATTTATATGCAGATTTCGGCAGCATGACGGCATAAACCGTCATCTACCAAACCTGTTCAAAACTAACCTGCAGATACAAGCAACACATCCCAGCAGCAAAGGCACTCAGGCCGTCATATATACAACAAAAAGGGAAATGTACAGCAAACTAGGGGCTCGAGCCCCAAGCAAAGTCCGAAATGTCCAAAATGAAGGTCCAAAATGTACAAATGTGCAAAATACAAACAAAACCAAAACAAAACTACTGCCGGTCGCCCTCTAGCTCCGCAACTCTTGCCGCGAGAGCAGCAACCTTGGCGTCTCGAACCTCAAGCTCCCTCAACAAGCGAGCTGTCTCCTCCCGAGACTGTGCTAACTCTCGCTCCAGCTCACGGTCCCCCTATAAACAACAAAATTGGCTCATGTCAATCTTTTCAAGCAATTATAAGAGAAGTCGAAAAATCAAAATTCAAAAATGAAATAGACACAAGGTTCATACCCGACGAACTCGACCGCCGACAAGTGCCTCGACGGTAGTAGCTCGCAAGCGGTTGGCCACCCTCCATAACGCCACGAATCGAGACGGCGCTACCTGCATTTTCAAAAGAAAATTCTCAATACTTGAATAAGTTCAATCAAATGTGTTCTTACACAAAAATTATGCAAATTAGAGGCTCGCCCTCCGAATCAGATGCTGCCAATCGTCCAGGCCAGCATCCGTCACCGCCACGTCAAAGTCACGCAGCTCGGAGATCGTCGTCCTCCCGGTCGCGTCAGTGTACTCGAGGGTCTCGGGGTACTATGGGGGCTCGATGCCCACCGCCTCAACCTCCTGCAAAGTCAAATGTTTCTCATTAATCGATGATCTTTCATCCTATTCTCAAAATCAAATAAAGGAGAGTAAAAGATGCTTACCACAACCGGACAGTACGCCAACCTCCCGTAGAGGAACGCCGAGTAGTCCTCGCCAGGAAGAAGGAGGGCGTCACCACCAACGCCAGCCAAGTCAGCCTCCCTCTCGGCCTCAGAAGGCTCCCTGAACATCATCCTAGGAGGATCAATGGGAACCGTCAACACATCCCGAGAGCACTGACGAGCCAAGCGCTCGCCCAAGTACCACACAGGACCCATAGACGTCCTCAACAGTAGCCGGCTCGAGCTCCTAGGACGAAGGACCTCAGGCACAAAAGGAGGCGCTCCAGCGTACTCCGCCCAAGGCCTGGGCACCCACTGAGACAAGACAAACAAGGAATCATTCATATAATCGATTAAAGGCAATATAGAAGCAAATGAATATAAGTGAGATGCTCACGCTGTCCAGCTGAAGAGCATTCACATCCCGCCGGTAAACGCCGTGAGAGGAACGCTTGCTCCTCGTCCTGCACATCACCCAATCCCTCACGACGGGATAGGCCCTCTCCGGCGGCTCCGTCCTCTTGGGCGAGAGGCTCGGAAAGTAAGAGTACACCCACGCCTGTGAAGAAAGGTAGTCAATAACGATCTTTCGTAAGTTGATAAATAAAAGAATTGATTTTAGTCTAAATGAAGGTTCATACCTCCAGCAGCAGTCCAGGTCCGACAACACCAGGAGAAGTCCCCTTCTCCATCAACTCCGGACGAACCATGGCCCTCATGAAGCGAATGAGGGCCGCAAAACCAGTAGTGACCCAGTCCCAACGCCCTAGGGAGCTCAAGTCAGAAAGGAAGGGAAGAAGCTTCGTCGACAGCCTCTCTCCCTTGTCTCCAAGGTAGATCGAAGACAGAAACCACCAAAGCCACAAACGGGCCCTCTGCTCAGCTGTACAGGGAGGAGGAGCCGTCTCCCGTCAATCGTCACCAGCGCCGGGGTCTTCCCCGCAAAGTAGTCTCGGACATAGGAACTGGGCACCAAACCAGGCACTGTAACAGCCTTCGGCGACAAGTTCCAGCCGATCAACCTCCTTGCCTCGGTCGAGTCCACCCTCATGGCAGTCTCCGGCCACTCCACAACCTCAGTTCCACACGGCACACCAGAAATCATGCCGTAGTCCTCCAGAGTGATTCCCACCTCACCGAAAGGCATGTGAAAAGTGGAAATCGTGTCCCAGAATCGGTCCAAGAAAGCGCAGACTAGGCTAAGGTTAGCCCGCAGCTTCCTCTTTGCGATATCCCTCCAGGCCTGCACCAAGGCACCAAACGCTCCACGCTCGATCATGGCGCGCTCCTCCGCCGACAGCCGCTCGTAGCACTCCATCGCTGTCGTGTAACCCGAGAACGACCTGATGTTCTCGGCCTCCTATTGTGATTTGAAACAAAAGCTATATTTAGTTTTGAGTGAAAGTTAGAAGAAATATGAGCAAATGAAATGAAAGAAGATGAGTGATGAGTAATGAATTCAAAATTACCAAACTCTTCACCGTCCTGTAGGACAGGTGACCCTCTACAACCCAAAGTAAGTGCCTGTTCTCCCAGGTCTCAGCCCACGCAGGTGCTCCCCTCAGCTGACGACCTCCTCGTCCAACGTTGGCCCTCCTCGGGGCCTCCTCCTCCTCAACAGCCTCCTCCTCGCGGACCTCGTCCTCAGCAGCCATCACCGCAGCGGTGAAAGCCTCATCCAAAGCCTCCTCGATGGTACGAGAAGGGTCAACAGCAGCGTCTATCTCCATGGGAACCCTCCCAGAAGTAGAAGCCTCATCACCTGCAACAATAAAGTCATTTAGGCCGCGTCACGTGACGACGAGCCTTAGTTAAGGGATTTTTCGAGCCTTCGGAAGCCCCGAAATCGCTCTTTTCTCGCCATATTTGGCCATATTTTTACAAACCCGATCACTCATATGGTAGTTAGGGTCAAGTCAAGCCTAAGTTGAAGCCTAGTCATGGGTTCGAGTCAAAATTTCGGCAGCATTTCGTTATAACGGCGATTATGCCCTAGAAAAGTGTCCTGAAAAAGCCGTCACAAACCACAATTCCGAGATGGTAGAAAGTTTACCCATCATCCAAGGATCCCAAATATCAAATTTCATCGCAAATGGGCAATCCTAAGGCTATTTTCGAAGCAATTTACGGTTTAGCTGTGAAACCGTCTCAATTTCACTCAAATACTCAAAACTCAACGAAAATTCGAAACAAATACATGGTTATGTTCCTTATACTACCAATTATCCGTTTCTAGTACCAATTTCACAAGGCAAATCCATTTGGGGGAAAAGCCCCAAATTTTCGAATCAATTGGGTTGAAAACCCTAATTTTTTCGATCCAAATTGAGCAAATATAGAAGATTAATGCAAGAATGATATACTTACCTCGATTAGTCATGATGAATGCAAGCTTTTGAATCAAATTTTGGCGGAAATGGTTAAGATTTGAGAGAGAAATTGAGGGATTGTGTTTCGAACAAATGAACTTAAACCCTCTGTTTATCGCGTTTTTACGCAGAAAAGACACCCTTGGGAACAGACGCAGGAGGTGCTGCGCCTCTTCCTGGTGTTCCCTCCATACGAGTTTTCAAAAATTCGTTATGAGTTCTTTATTTGTGGGACCATCATTGGTGCGCCTCTTCCTCGATGCCATTTTATCTTTTTTGGTCCGTTTGACGATTATCTTTCGTTCAGACCCGTATTTCTAAGCCAACAGCAGACTATTATACGTTATTTATCACTTCCAAGACTTTGCTTGTCACAACGAGCGGGTATTTTTTCACAGGTATTTCGACACGCCTTCATTATATTCCCCAGCGAGAGTAAGCGGATAGACTATCCCTCTCGAGACATGGAGATAAGTTTCCGATTATGTTCCCCAACGAGAGTTCACGACCGACAGTCACTTCCTCTCGAGACATGGAGATCAACATCGACCCCGAATTCTTCCGAAGTTTGTTTGAAGCTGAACACGAACAGATTTCTCCCAGCAGTTCAGATCGTGTCCCATTGTCTTTCCTCAAAATCATCGTTTCCTTATAATCATTCAGATACCCCTTTTTCAGGATAAGCCTTCATACCTTCAGACACCAAGTTATCTTCAGACCAAAGAGTTTCGTCGAAGCGTCTTCAGTCCCGTTTCGTTCAGAGGTCTCAGGTATGGTCTTTTCTTATGGCTGGCGAGCCTCCTTACGTAGTCTAATGGACTTTTAATGACCCTCCCCGATAGTCGACAGACTCTAAAATGTTCCCGACGACAGGTCCTTGGCTCAGACCCCTTGAACCGCCTCGCGTCGCCATAGTCGTCAGGTTGTAATCTTCAATTGACCTGATGGCTATACTTTGACTTTCGCCTTGTCCAACCCTCAGTCAAAGTGGAGGCTCTGTAGATACTTCATTTCTGCACCTCCCGCAAACCACCCGGTGATGATTGGGCCGCATGTTTGGTACGCGGAACGATTTGTGACAGTTCGTAAGTTTATCGTCAAGTGATTGCTCAAACACTAATGTCTACCTCTTAGTTGTCATCTACGCGCCGATACGGTCGTTTTGACAGTAATTAGAGTACATTTGGAGTCCGGGACTAAAACCGTCTTCATTTTTCGATGTACCGGTAGTTAAATCCCGAGTCAGAATGTTCTGGAATGTTCCGGATATTTCTATTCCATATTTTATAAATATTTCACAATCTTTTATTCTTTGGTAAACAATTTCCCGTAATATTCATACAATATATTAAGGAAAACCAAATTATTCCGTCCTTCCATAACTTAAACACGGAAATCTTTCTTCCGCATGAGGAAACCACTTGGGAACAGACGCAGCAGGTGCTGCGCCTCTTCCAAGAGACTTGATGGATCGCTGCGCCTCTTCCCAGGTCCTTTTCTGCGTATTTCTCGTATCTTTTTCATATCTTTCCGAGATTTACTTCCAAAGTTTCTCCGAAAACCCTATTCCTTCACGTGATTAGTAAAAATAGGAGCCTTCGCTCCTAATATTTCTCACGCGAGTGTCCGCCCTTCTCTTCTCCCTTTGCATTCTAGACCTTTGTTCTTACTTTTTGGCGTCTACATGCTTCAACATTCGACCACGTAAGCTCGGATCCTTCTGAGTACCAGCCTCGTTTTGCATGACCGACCAATTTTACCAACTCCAGCATAATCAACTTAATTAATCTAATCGTTTTCCTCTTACGAGGGCACTTTCGTCTACATTCGAGTCGAGCATCACTAATCGATAACTTAGTAATTCTCGTTTCGTCAAACATGTAAGTCTGAAGGTATATATCTCTTTTATTTATTGTTATTCATTTTTTGTCATCATTAATGTAAGGTTTATGTAGAAAACACCTTGTTAAAACCGATTTCTAAAACCGTGCTTTAAAACCCTTTTTACGTATTCCAAGAAGACAAACCATCGAGAAAGGACGCAGCAACTGCTGCGCCTCTTCGAAGGAGCGCAGTTCCTGCTGCGCCTCTTCGTGAGGCTGTCGCAGTTCCTGCTTCCTTTCTTCTTCCTTCGTCCTCTGTGATTCGTTAATTTTGTTTGTTTTCGTTTGATTCTTTGGTACAATCATAATAACCTCACATGTATATTATTTATCATTCATTAGCATATAATTCATCATTAAATCCGGCTTAAATCTCTTATAATCTCATATTTGCGGGTTTTCATCATTAAGCTCAATCCGGGTTGTAGGAATTTGATTTGTTCATATCGGGTTTCTGGAATTCGACCTTTGATATATTTCCATCTGTCTTTTGTCGTTTTCGTCATCAATTTGTCATTAATTCGTTATGTCTAACCTAATTATTTCACCCATGTCGTTAATCAATCGTTCATCCATGTAAATAATCCGTCTTAATTCCGTCTCATCCATGTTTTATTGCTTTCATGACCATCAATCATATGTAAATAACGTGTTAATCACTTTCATCCGAGTAAATATCATTAATCAATCCTTAAATTCAAAAACGAACATTAACGATTTGCAGTTCCGGCTTCACAGCCAGAACTCACCCTTGGAACAGACGCAACAACTGTTGCGCCTCTTCCAAAGGGCGCAGTTCTTCTGCGCCTGTTCCAGGTTGAGTTCTATCTCTGAACTCCGTTGTTGCTTGGCCTAGTTTAATTAGTTTACGTATAATTGACTATTAACCGTATTATCACCCACTGATCTGTTCGTTTATTCTTTCTTTTATTCTTTTTCTCAAACTATCCGTTTTAAAGGTGTTTTCGACATAGATCAATAATCCCGATGTAATTATTGTAATTTTCATTATTGTAATTTTATTTATCATATTTCTTGTATCATTTGTGTGCCTTCACATGTAATTGAGCATTAAATCCTACTTCGACATTAATTGTGTGCTAAATTGCGTGTTCACCGACTTAGTCTAATTTTCACATGCTAGGATTAAAACTTGGATGTTGCATTGCATGCATATAATCGACGATATATCGAGTATAGATGATGTCCCTAATCATTAGTAGAGGCCGCTATCGAGGCGGGCGGGATTAGGTGTTCGATCAAAAGAGCTTCCTAATACGTACCCTCACCCCTTACTCCAGATCTCTGTGAACATCCGTGTTCATTGGCATCCACGAGAGTCATTCTAGACATAGAATGCTAAGGGTAATAATTGCTTAGTGTTCATGTCTCTACTTTGTGTCTTGACATGACGCGAGGTATTCGAACGGTTCCAATTTCCCATAAAAATTGGTGGCGACTCCACAAAATGCAAACGCTTGTTCTCTCTCCCAAGCGCCCCCGTGGGCCCCATTGTCCACACTACTCGGGTTATTTTCAAATCCCAATTGCACCCGAGGACCAAACAAAAACAACTTTCACATGTCCCTTTGGAATGTTTGCCTATAGAAAGATGCCTTTCGGTCTTTGTAATGCTCCGGGAACGTTCCAAAGGTGCATGATGAGCATCTTTTCGGATCATGTTGAGGACTTTATTGAGGTATTCATGGACGATTTTACCGTTCATGGCCAATCTTTTGAGGATTGTTTGAGTCATCTCACTTGGTTCTTGAAGAGATGTATTGATACCAACCTCGTTCTCAACCATGAGAAATGTCATTTCATGGTTGATGAAGGAATAGTCTTGGGACATGTAATCTCCTCTAGGGGGATTGAGGTTGATAAGGCAAAGGTCGATATCATTCGCACCTTGCCTTATCCTACTAATGTGCGTGAAGCGAGATCTTTCCTAGGACATGCCGGGTTCTACCAGCGTTTTATTAAGGATTTCTCCAAGATTGCCACTCCTCTATGCAAGCTACTTCAAAAGGATTGTGAATTTGTCATGAGTGAAGAATGCAAGGGAGCTTTTGATATGCTCAAGGAGAAGCTTATTTCGGCACCTATAATTCAACCTCCCAATTGGAATGAAGCGTTTGAGATAATGTCGGACGCAAGCAATTATGCCCTTGGCGCGGTACTTGGCCAAAGGGTAGGAAGAGCACCTCATGTTATTCAATATGCGTCGACAATGATGAATGAGGCTCAAAGAAACTATACAACTACCGAGAAAGAATTTCTTGCGGTGGTGTTTGCCTTAGAGAAATTTCGAACTTATATTCTTGGAGCCAAGGTCATCATCTTCACGGATCATGCCGCCTTAAGGCATTTGGTGAACAAGAAGGAGTCCAAGCCCTGTTTGATGAGATGGGTGCTACTTTTGAGTGAGTTTGACGTTGAACTCAAAGACAAGAAGGGCACAACTAATACGGTGGCGGATCACCTAAGTCGAATTGTGCAAGAGAAGCCTCAAGAAGTCTTAGAATCACCAATACAAGCTTCCTTTCCGGATGATACACTCCTAGCATTGTCATCCATTGAGCCATGGTATGCACATATAGTCAACTTTTTGGTCTTACAAGAATTTTCAAAGGGTCTTTCTCGCTCTCAACGGGACAAGATCAAGAGTGATGCTAAGTACTATGTGTGGGATGACCCATACCTTTGGAAATTTTGTGCCGATCAAGTTATTAGGAGATGTGTCCCGGATACCGAAATCCTTCCAATTCTTAAATTTTGTCACGAGTATGCTTGCGGTGGGCATTTCGGAGCCAAGAAAACGGCTAGAAAAGTCTTGGAAAGCGGTTTCTTTTGGCCCACATTATTCCGAGATGCTCATGATATGGTGAAGACATGTGATAGATGCCAAAGAGTTGGCACCATTGTAAAAAGAGGAGAAATGCCACAAACCCCCATGATCTATTGTGAAATATTTGATGTGTGGGGTATTGATTTTATTGGACCATTTCCCGCATCTTGTGGCAATATTTATATACTCTTGGCGGTGGACTATGTCTCCAAGTGGGTGGAGGCTAAAGCCACCAAGACCGATGATGCAAAGGTAGTTGGAGAATTCATCAAAACCAACATCTTTTCTCGGTTTGGCTTCCCAAAAGCCTTGATAAGCGACCGTGGCACTCACTTTTGCAACAAAGCCATTGGAGCTCTTCTCAAAAAGTATGGGGTACTTCATAAAGTCTCAACCGCCTATCACCCTCAAACCAACGGTCAAGCCGAGGTTTCTAATAGGGAGATTAAGGCTATCCTTGAGAAGACGGTGAATCCCGGCCGCAAGGATTGGAGCTTGAGGTTGGATGATGTCTTGTGGGCCTACCGCACGGCTTACAAAACGCCCATCGGGATGTCACCTTACCGCTTACTTTTTGGGAAATCATGTCATCTACCCGTGGAGGTTGAGCATCGAGCTTATTGGGCGGTCAAGTCGTTCAACTTGCAAATGAATGAAGCGGGCCTTCATAGGAAACTTCAACTACAAGAATTGGAAGAAATCCGGAATGATGCTTATGAGAATGCTTCCATTTACAAGGCAAGAACAAGAGCATGGCACGATAATATGATTTCAAGAAGAGTGTTTCAAGTGGGAGATAAAGTCTTGCTCTTTCAAAATCGGCTTAGACTTTTCTCCGGGAAATTGAGGTCTAGGTGGATGGGACCATATGAAGTGGTACGTGTCTTCCCATATGGAGCAATTGAAATCAAATGCTTGAAATCCGGGAAAGTTTTGAAAGTGAATGGGCAAAGGCTTAAGCATTATCATGAAGGAATTGAAGTGGGTGAAGTGGAAACAATCCACCTTGTTGATCCAATTTACTCAAGTTAATGAAGATGCAACTTTGTCGAGCCATCGACGTTAAATAAATGGCAAAAGTTTGTAAATATTTCTTTCCCTTGCATATTTAAATTCCGCATTGCATTGTCTTTATTGCATTTCTCATATTTAAATTAATTGCATCCTTTAATTCTTGCATTATAAATTAAATCATTTGCATTTTCATTAATGTTTTTGGCATGTTAGAATGGTTTAATGTGTGTTTTAGTGATAGGATACCAACTCAAGGGCATATGTGAAGAAAAGAAGGAAGAATGATGGGTAAAATAATTGGCTAGAGTGAAGAATTAAGCAACAAAAAAGTCGCTTCCAGCAGCAAAGTCGCACGGTGCGACATCTCTGAGTGCTAAACTCGCACCGTGCGAGAAACTGAAGAAATGCCCATTTCAGCTCAACTTTGATCGACACTTAGCATTGTTCTTCCCCAATTGTTTTAGCATTCACCCACTCTCTTCACATTAACCCTAAACCCCTAAAAATCACCCATCAAAACCTTCTCAAATCATCAAAATCAAGCAATTTACCTTCAAGTTTTATCAACTTTCATCTCCCAACATCAATTTGGGCAAGGTAAATTGCTAGAAAATTCACAAAACCATCATCATTTTCGACTTAGGGTTTCGAGTAATTGAAGAAATTGAAGATTTTTGGGTTGCAAATTGGATTGAAGGGACGACTTTAAGCATTTGTGGTTAGCATTCATCAACCAACAACACAAACAAGGATCAAAGGGAGGTATAACACCTTATTCTTCTCCTTGTCATTCATAGTTACCTAAATTTCGAATTTGAGTGCTTCAAAATCGAAATTTAGTTGTTTAATTATGTTGAAGTTTGTCCTTAAGCAATCTTTTAACTTGTGAGGTGTTTTTATTCCAACAAATAACTAATTAGCACTTCATTTTTGTAGGGCACATTAGGTGTTTGTTCTTTTGCCTCACCCAAATCTTTTCCACAAAAAATTGTGTTTTCTGAAAAATCAATTGTTCTACAATGGGCAAAGGCAAAGCAACCAAGGCTTCCTCCTCAAGAGGACCCAAGGGAGCCTCGGATTATGATGAAAATGAATACTCGGGTAAGGAGGGCCTCCGAGACAAGGCCCTCTCAAATTGGAAGAAGTTTGCTTCGGTGTCAACTATGGCACAAACTAAATTCCTAGACCATGATGTTCTTTCGGAATTGGGAATGCTTGACTTGACCCAAATGCTCTTGGAAAAAGTTGGACTTGAGGCCTACACTAACATGGCCGCACACACCCGAAGGGGTGTTACCTTTGAGTTTCTATCTTCGTTGGAAAAAGTGAAATTGGGGAGGGACAAGACCCCGGGGATCAAATTCTGGGCATGCCGCCTTACCCATACATTGACTTATGATGAGGTACGAGAGGCCCTACATATCACCAAAGCCCCCATCAAAGAAAATCTTGACAAAAAATTGATGAGTGCCTTTTGGAATGATATTACGGGAGATGTGCGTCATGGAAACTCAAAGAATACCACCAACCCCAACCCGGTCTTGCGCCTCCTAAGCCGTCATATAAACACCAACTTCTTGGTCATGACTGAACAACAAAAATGCAATATCAACAAATTCAATGTCTATGGTCGATGACCCCAGAAGGGAGGGGAGTACCGGATTGGGTGGATTTGTTTGTGAGTGGTTGCCTTGAACTACAAAAGAATCCAAAAGGGACCATTTTTATTGGGGGCATGATCGAATTGATTGTGCAAAAGACGGGTGTACCATTTCCACCCAATGCTTATGAACTCGATGGTAGTGGCCGAATTGACTACCATTACTTGAAGCACGCCAAAATGATTGAGGTGGTTGACAAAATCACCCCCTTGGTCATTTGGTGCATGGGTGGGCAAAACTCCAAGCATTACATGTACCTACCCCTTCCCTCTGACTCACCCTTGGGTTGGGGAAGTGCCCAAGATTTCTACATGCCTCCCGACGATGCCTTTGTGTACCTTTGGGTTGATAGAGCCCAAGTAGTTGAGCCGGAAGAGGATGAGGGAGGAGAGCAACCGCAAGTGGGGGGGGGCTTTGACCTTTGGTGACATGCCTCATAATGATGCACCATTTGATGAACCCATGCCTAATGCCCCGTATGATGAGCCCCACTTCACTCCACCCCAAATGCCACAACAACAACAACAATATCCTTTTTCGAACCCTAAATTCAACTACCCGGCCTTCAACACATGGCAAACCAACATCACCAACCGTGTCTCAAACATTGAGTCTACCCTCTCCCAAATGCAACTAACGGAGAATGCTCGGTGGGGAATCACCGAAAACCGCTACCACCATTATCAAGAGGATTTGGAAGAAATGCGTTATACTTCAAACGCAACTTTTAATATGGTGGCCGCGATGAATGCTCAATTCATGCATCAATTCCCCACCGAATACCAAGGGTATAGTGAGACTACGGTTGAGGAAACAAGAGCCGAAATGGCTAGATTTCGAAGAAGAAGAGAATCAAGAAGAAGAGGAGGACCTCCGGACTTTGGAGGTGCCTCAAGCTCACACTCTTGAGTGAGTTAGGGTGTTCACCTCACACTTTGGGGACAAAGTGAAGATTTAAGTGTGGGGTGGGCATGAGTTGGTATCATGTATATATTGTGATATATTCAATTCCATGCATTGTATTTCATTTCAAAAAAAAATAAAAAAAATAAAAAAAAATGAAAAAGAAAAAGAAAGAAAAGAAAGAAAAGAAAAAGAAAAACCCGGCTAAGATGAAAACCCGAAAGGGCATCCTAGACAAAAATGGGAAAGTGGTCGAGGCCGGAGTGAAAACCCGAAAGGGCGCTCCGGGCAAAATGAAGAAAAGAGTGCGAGCCACGAGAGTAGAGGTGAGGAAAAGAGCTAAACCGAAAACCCGAAAGGGCGGTTTAGGCAAAATGAGAGAAGTAGGAAAAATCGGAAAATCTTGTGACCTCTTTGAAGCCTTGAAATCATGTCACATACATGACTATTTTCATTTGGAGGTTGGTGACAAAGTGGTGGAGCTCTAGAAGGCCGGAAGGGTAGGTTAGTAGTATGCCAAGACTAGGAGGGGGATTTGGAAGCTTACTTTGTTACTAGTGCTTGGCATACTTGTTGTGTGGGATTGTGTTGACTTGTCTTATGCAATGTTGGAGATTTTGTGTTTGAGTTGTTGAGTTGTTGGAGTAATTGAAGAATGGAGGTATTTGAGGTTGCCTAATTGATAGGTTAGGAGAGGCTTTGATGACCAAGGTAGCCTTGTGTGAACCAAGTGGAGTGATAAGGGGGAGTAATAAGGAGGATGTGTTGAGTTTTGGGAAAGGATGAATGGATGAATTGGTGGACTTAGGATCATCCTAGAAGAGGGATGACATAAGGAGGGGGACTGGGAGAAGAGAGGTTCGAATTGGTGGAATTTGGGTCACTTACTCACTTATTGGAGCTATGAAGGAAAGTGACCATGTGCTTAGAAGAGGGATGATATAAGTAGGAAGAGCAGATGAAGAGAGGGGAATTAGGAGTGCCCATACTTCTTGGCCTAGGTGGTGATTAGGTTTAATCTAGTTTGCTCGGGACGAGCAAAGGGCTAAGTGTGGGGTGTTTGATGAGCTCCTATTTCTACTACGTTTTGGCACCATTTTGAGCTCATTTGGTAGCACTTGGTGACGGTTTTTGACGTTTTTGACGTTATTTAGCCAATTTCATGTGCTTCACCATTTAGCATGATTTCAAGTGAAGATTAAGAAGCCAAGAGATCGAGAGAAGTGTCCAAGGAAGAGCCAAGAACAAGCTTGAAGAAATACCACGAGAAAGCCTTCCAAAGGATCAAAGGAAGAACGAAAGAAAGACGCACTCCAGGACCAAACTCACACCGTGCGAGTTTCCAGACACCAGAACTCGCACGTTGCGAAAAATCTGGGTTTCATGGTGATTTGTATTATGGGCCTTCCCTTTGTTAAGCCCATAATTATTAGGTTACGGTAGACTATAAATAGGATGTTTGCAAGTAGGTTAAGCATCTTTTGTTCACTTTAATTAATCAAGTTGTAATTTGGGAATATTTTCATCTTTTGAATTGGGTTTAGATCTAATCATGGAGAACTAATCTCCCTTTCTTAATCCGACTCAAAGGCTTAATCTTTGGTTGTAAGACTCCCTAATCTTTCCTTAATTATTATTATTGTTCTTAATCTCTTGTGTTTAATTGCTTAATTTTGGAATCCTTGTTAGATTATTGTGATTAAGTGTGATTTCCTTGTTACATAATCTTTCAAGTTCCTTAATTTATTGTTGTTGGGTTTAATAAGTGTGATTTCCTTGTAATCCCATGTTGCAACAACTTGTTATTAGACTAATGAATGTGATTTCTTCTTGGTTTAATTAACATTAGAGAGATTAAGTTGTGATTGCTCATTAATTGTGATTTCATTGTGAGTAATTCCACCTATTAGATTCCTATTGCTTCATCTTCTTGTTAATGAATCTATGTGTGTGATTTCCACGAGAGGAATTGATAAGTTGGGTCAATTATTAAGTGTGATTTCCTTGTGATTGACTTCTAATTAAGGGAATTTGGAGATTTAATCTCACTAATAGGACAATAATATTGATTAGAAGGATTGATTGAGGGGTTTTGTCAACTAAAGTGCCAAACTTTGGGTCGGGTTAAGTTTCTCTTAAAATTGATTAATTTCCATCTTAAAACTCTCTTGCTTGATTACTTGTTGCATACTCTTATTTGAATTTCCTTTAATTGTGCTTGAAAACCAAACCAACCCCCCCCCCCCCCCCTTTTTACATAATTGTTGTTAGCTTGTTACAATTGTTCTAATTACTCTTTTTATTTCACTATTGCAAAACATTTTAGGCTTGTCATTGAGCATAATAATGATTTTTCTGTTGAGAATACTTAAAAAGAACTCCACTTTTCCCTATAACGGGTTTGAGTCGGTTACTATTTATGTCGGGCGATTGTTGGGTCGGGTCATCATATGGTGACAACCCATGTCGTGTTCAATGAGAATCAATATCGGCCTATTAGGTCAAGTTATTAACGTGTATATTTTATTCTATGTACTCCGTATTTAGCTTTAGACCGATAATTTCACCAGTCACCACACCTTCGTCAAACCCCCAATATCCATTTTATATCACAACACTCTAAAGAGAGACTTGATGAAGATTACGCTATAACAGAACATGAGTTAAGCAAACGAGGTTGTCATATACTCGTCTGTCCTTTTTTAACGGTACCTTAAGGTACTCTCGTAACTAGCCTCCTACACTTTGTGATCCACCCTTTAATGCAAGGGTTTGAGCCACAGTTATAGATGCGTAATCTAATAAACAGCGCCAAATTACTTATATAGACTTGGACTCTACCCCTCTTTGAGCTAGCTTTTGGGGTGGGTTCTCCAAAAATCTCTATCAATTGATATCAGAGCAAACCACCACTCCTTCTGCATCCTCGGCATAAGTTGTAGTAGTTGTTGTTTGAATTCAGTGTTCTCCTCCTCGGACTTTGTGGTCAGACCCAATGATATATTCTTTAATCGATAGGCCCACAAACCCTAAAAATAATAAAGTATTACCCATATTAAAGCTCTATGTGTATGGTGTAAGAAAAATTCTCGTGTCCTCCGGGAGGACCGTTCCTTTTAACAAAAAAATTTCATGGTGTAATTTTATAATTGTTTAACAAATATTTTTGTAGAATTGAATTCAAAGGTTCACCTCTTAAAATGAAAAGTCAATTATAGGTCCCGGGTTCGACTACCAGCTGGGGCGATGATCACTTGGCCACTGAAGCCCCCGAAGGGGGTGGCTTACGTGGTCCATGTGGTGGTGTGGGAATGCATGGAAAGCTAAGAGGATAAGATTTCATCCTCAATTGGAATCACCTGATTAGCAGTTGTAGAACTCGAGATATGGCTCTTCAAAGTAGGCACTAGTAATTTGAAGCTCTTCCTTTACTCGCTTAGCTACCTTACTTCTACGCGCATCGCAATTAGTATTTTCAAAGCTCCGACTCAACTCCGGGGGAACTCAACAAAAAAGAAAAGTCAATTAATATTTAAGAAAGGAGGGAGTATATATGAATATATCCCATCTGGCCATGTTAGAGATAATAAATTACAAACTTTGCATCGTCGTCTTCGTCTTATGTCTGTTCCGGTTATTTGTTGTCCTTTTTTATTTTAGGGTGTCTCAGTCAATTGTTGTCCTTTCTATTTTAAAAATGAACTTGATGAATAATTTGATCATTTACGCTCAATTTGTTCCACTTGTCATTTAGTCATTATTGATCCCTTCCTCTTTCCTTAATCTTTGTGCCAAAACAAAAAGGACAACAAGTGACGGAGGGAGTAGTACTTACACACTCACCATTTCACTACTCAAAATATTCGTATCTGTTGATTCAACTATACACAACCTTAAATTATTCAAATTATTATTGATTATTCCTTAATTCTATTTCGGTTTTTAAAAATCGTTTTTAATCTTTTCTCTCGATTTAAATTTTAAGTTTTTATAAAAGAAAGTCGGAATTCAATTTTAAAACACCTAAGTTTACCTTGACTTTTCATTACATTTTCGTTCTTCTTTTTGTTTTTCATCTTCCCTTTTTATTCGCATTTTGAGGCGTGCATTCACACATGGACGGTTCGAAAGGATGATTCATGTCAGCCGACCCCAAATCATTTTAGATTAAGGCTCTGATGTTGTTGTTGTTGTTGTTGTTGTTGTTGTTGTTGTTGTTGTTGTTGTTGTTGTTGTTGTATTGATTATTGCTAGTACGTAATTTCATACTCCTATTATTATTATTTTAGGGTGGTGATTGATACGTGCATTTTATATAGTCTTTTTAGCCTATTTTATGCACGTATTTCTGTGTTTTTATCGTAGTTTTATGCTACGAAATGCCCCGAATATGCTACTTTGGTGTATTTTGTCTTAATTGCAGGAATGAACCAGAAAGTAGCGAAATCAAGCCATTTACCGTCCGTTTAGCATGCATTTGGAGGAAGAGATGATTTGGAGCGGGGAATATTGCTGTCTTGGGATGCGTGAAGGTGTTTCGGGCGCTAAAAGGACAGGTCAAAGTCAATTAACGAGAATGATGAGCTGCTGAAGTCAAGATCCACTTGATCGAGTAGTTTCCCACTCGATCGAGTGGTTTTAGGTCCTTAAATAAGTCGATCGAGTGGTTAGTTTACTCGATCGACCAGTTCTTCATATAGCCTTACTCGATCGAGCATATTCTTAGTCGATCGAGCAGGTTTTGAGTCAAGTTCACTCGATCGAGTGATTTAGCTACTCGATCGAGTGGATTTCGCTGACGGGTTGGGCTTTTGAGCTTTAATTCGTTATTAGGTTTTATAAACTCGCTTTTCCTATAAATAGGAGACGAGAGATGAGATTAGGGGGCTTCTTCTCTCTAATTACTTTCCTTCTGTTACTTTTATACTGCTACTTTTGCTACTGTTCTTTTAATTCCGGATTAATTTCAGTAATTCTTCTTCCCTTATTCTCTTTTAATGCTTATTTCTTCTTTAATTATTGTCATTGATTATTTTATTATGAGTAGCTAATTCCCCGTAGTATGTTAGGATTAGAGAAGCCGTGGTAGCGATGTTTTAACTGACTTGAATAGGTTAGACTTGCGATAGGAATTGTATTAGGCAATTTAATTGTTATCCGGTCGAATGAATGCATGCAGGAGACCATAAATCTAGTTAACCCCGACCTAGATCGAAAGATTGGAAGGGAAGGCTTGCTTAATTACAATAGGGTATTGCAGTGAGGGCGAAAGTTAAGCTGTTTACGCTCTAGGGCGGTTTAAGGACCGAAAGGTGACGACCATAGCTCATCTTATCAATAGTTTAATCACCTCAGTATTCCCGATAGTATAAGATCTGATAGATGCCACGGTGGACCGACTCTTAGCATACTACCCTTCTCCTTTTGTTAATTTCTCTTTTTCATTTCCCTCGCCTTAGTCTCTAGTTAGTTAAATCAATCAAACCCCCAATTGTGACATTTAACAGATAAATAGACAAATAGATAGTACACCGCCTCCCTGTGGAGATCGACCCTACTTACCGCTGACTTCTGTTAGTAGTACTTAGGTATTTTATTTTTGGTACGAAACGACAGTATCAGTGATTTTCGCAGTACACATTTTACTCATCGCGGTACACTGTTGACAATTATATCTCTTTCATTTCTCCCTTCATTTTCTCTCTCTAATCTCTCTCTACCATATTCTCTCTAATTAACACATCCATTTTTTTTCGTTGAAAAATTATGTACTGCGTTCATAAATTATGTACTTCATTGAAATTTAATTTTATAAATACATAATTGATAAATAATTTTTACAAACACATGTATATTGTAATTATAGCATATTACGTACTATCTTGAAAGGAAAATTAACCCATAACTACGTAGTACAAACTATACTATATTGAAAGAAAAAAGAAAAAAAAAATCTAATTAAACTAACTACTACGCTGCTCCACTTGCTTTCTCTTCCTCCTGCGAATCCCTGAGTAAACATTGGTTTGAGTGGACCTTGAGTAAACATTGTTTTGAGTGGACCTTCGTAGGTTTTCAAGCAAATGACTGCAATATCATGCGAATTGAATAGGGACGGTTCTTCAATTAATTTGAACAAAACCCCTAATTAAAATAGATACAAAATTATAATATAGAGTCAATTTAATTATTAATAATGGATTACTAAATTAAATATTTGATCTATACTCGAATAATCCTTCATAATTGAAGAATTTTAAGGGGGTTGAAGTAAGTTACGGATTTAACAACAAAGGAAAAGGAGAGAAAATTAGGGTTGATGTTTTTTTGGTGAAGGGTAAAGAAATGGAAAGTTTGGTGCAAAAAGTATTGTAATGAGTAAAATATGTATTGCGAAAATAAATTGCATTACCCTTGTTATTATTATGGGTCCTGATTTTCGCAGTACACATTTTACTCATCTCAGTACGCTTGTGACCATATTACCCTTCTCATTTCTTTGCCCATTTTCCCTCTCTAATGTTTATTTATTCTCTCTAAATATCAATACATCCCTTCATCTTAAATTCCACTTTATTAACAATATACAATATAAACGACTGATAATTCACGAAATGCATGTTTTTCTTCGCCAATGCATGAATCAGGCACTCATTAGCTTTATTGAAAATTGAAACTTTGTTACTCAAAACCGAAGCATTAACAATATAATTTCGAATATTAGGCAGTTGATGTCGACATTGGGGGAGAGTCGTGGCCGGTGGAGATTTGGAATCGGTGGATATGCGGCCCTGTCACCACCGTGGATGCGCCGGTGAGAGGCCGTCAGTGACGAGCCGACGATGATAATGCGGCACTGGTGTGGATTCACATTGATTTTTGTACTGTGTTGTACGTAATCCATGTACTACATTGATTAATTTTTTTTTTTGATAGTACGATTAATAATATGTACTACTGTTACTACCCTTTGTCGGTCAACGTCCCCTCCGTTACCACGTAATTCGTTAATTTCATAAACCACCACACCCTCCGTCACACTAGTTACTACCTTTGCTAGCGGACCACCATTGAACGACACCAACGACACCATATGCTAAACTACCAACAACAAACTCCCCATACACTAATTAGCAATTAGTTAATTAAGACATAAACCCTATTTTTTAATAATAATATAAGAAAGAGTCAATTAAATTATTAATATGGGATTAACGAATTAAATACAAGAATTAGGGAAAAGGTTAATGTGTTAACAATAGAGAGAGAAGGCCAGGTAGAGAGAAGGTAGAGAAAATTAGGTTTGATGTGTTTTTTTAGTGAAGGGTAACAAATGGAAAGTTTGATGTAAAAAGTATTAAAATGAGTAAAAGTCGTACTGCGAAAATAAACTCCGTATTATAAGGGGTTGTTTGATTACCCAACATAAAACACATGAATTGCAATTCATGTGATTTGTAAAATTGGTTGGTTGTTTGTTTGCCCCAAATCACATGAATTGAAAATCCATAGGAACTCTAATTCCTCCATGATGGGGGAAGTTCTTACCAGTCCCCCAGGTAAGTTTTAATTCCTATGGAATTCACTTCACACATTCCAACCAAACAATTTTTTTCCATTTCACATGAATTGCAAAATCATGTGAATTGTAACTCCCTTGGAACTTTAATTCCTCTAGCGAACCAAACGACCCCTTATTATTATTATTATTATTATTATTATTATTATTATTATTATTATAGCGACTTAAGTTTAAATTACGGAAATTAAACCTCGTTGAATTTTATGATCTCGGATTTGTATAAATGGAATAGCACCAAGAATCATTTTTGATAAGAGTAGATGAAAAAAAGATGGCAAGTATAGGAGCGATGTTGAAGCACCCAGATGAAGTAATGGCGATATATATGGAGATTGAAAATGGCGGTAAAGGAAGCTCAGAAACAGATACCTGAAGAAATTCATTGGGGATTCTGTTACTCAATGCTTCACAAAGTCTCTAGAAAATAGAAACAGATACCTGAAGAAATTGGCTCTTGTTATCCAACAACTTGGGACTCAACTACCTAATGCTTTTTTTTTTTTTTTTTTTTTTTTTTTTGGCAGCAGTAAAATCTATCTTTCTCTCCATTTCCCATTTTCTTTTGCCGTTTACTTGTTTTTATTTTTAAACGGAGCTCAACATATTTAGTTTGGTACTTGGAGCCCTTGATACTATAGGTTTATCTCTTTACTCCATAATCATAATACTTGTATCTCATTTACCAAATTTATTGTGGTCATTTGACTTTGGTGCATAAGCGTGTAATCAATGTTAGTTGTTAAACTTGGAAGTTGTGTTGTTTATTGGTGGTGTTGTACAGAGGATGATATGAGCATCGCCACAGAGGTCAAAATTCCTATTCTTAAGGCCTTTCATCAGCATACATATATACAACCGTGACTGGCATTTTGCTTGTAAGTGCAGTCAACCTTATCCTTGTTCCCTTCCGCTCTCCAAACTCAACAGTTTCATCATGTCTATTCTGTATGTTTACTTAAATAAAATAATAAGCTCCCTCCCACGCTGATATGCATTTTTTTGAAGGTGGTACAAAGCACTACAAAGTTCTCATGGATGAGTTTCATCATGTTTCACCTGCTTTCCTCGAGCTTGACACAGGGACCAGGGTAGTATTCTTAGCTAAATCTCCTTGGTTTGGAAAAAGTTGTTGGTTGCAAATTTTAATAATGTGAATGAGGAACATCAAAGACATCTTATTGTACATATATATATAAGATGTCTTATTTTCATTGTTCCAAACTAATTAATAGGAATAAATAATATAATATTTATTCCTATTATTATATTTATTCTTATTAAGGTTTTTGGTTGAGGCTCAACTATTACTATTATATTTATTCCTATTAGAAACACGAGCATCAAACAAATGTGTTTCCCTTCCATGCTTGTGCTTTATCTGCTACAGTTATCAGGAGGTGATTGAGGATATCACCACCACAAGGATGGGTGCAGGAATGGCTAAATTCATCTGCAAGGAGGTTTGTGATTATGCATATCTCACCGCCTTTCTATACTAATTACTAAGCAGGAGGTTTTACTTCTTTCCTTAGTAACTGACACCCACTTGAAACGTTGCATTGTGTAATCTGTACCACCAGTACTATTGTGCAGAAAACAAACATCATTCGTGATTACCTTGAAGATATAAATGAAATCCCCAAATCTCGCATGTTTTGGCCTCGTGTGATATGAAGTAAGTATGTCAACAAACTAGAGGTTAGTCAGTCAGTCTTACTTGATTGTTGTTATCGCATGTTCCGATCAACCACCTCTTTGTAAAATTAAGTTGCCTTGTGTTTGGGAATTGTTGAGCAGGATCTAAAGCATGAAGAGAACTCAGAGAAAGCAGTTGAGTGTTTAAATGAGATGGTGACTAATGCTTTGTTTCATGTGGAAGATAGCCTTGAATATATGTCTGCTTTACGGGGCCATGCAATCTTCTGGTTTTGTGCTATTCCACAAGTATGCCCTCCCTTTCTCAAGCAAGCCTGTCATTTGATCATTCGAACTCAACAAGTCCGAGTAAAATGTCAATTGTACAACTTTTACACAGTGTCATTGTTGTAGGTCATGGCCATAGGAACACTGGTTCAGTGCTACAACAACATTCAAGTTTTCAGAGGTGTACTGTCGTCAAGATGAGACGAGGTTAGTTATAACATTTCGGTCATTCTCCCTGTCGACATACAAATATCAATATCAATATCAATATCAATATATGACTTTCTGTCGCCTATGTTGTTCTTAGGTCTCTTTCCTATGGTAATTGACCAGACAAATTCAATGGCTGATGTTTATGGCGCCTTCTTTGATTTTGCCTGTATGTTAAAACCAAAGGTACTGTCCTAATTTCTCAAGCAGGCCTATCATTTGCTTATTTATAGCTAGGGAAATATCTCGCTGATCGGATAAACTTTGCTGTGGTTTCGCTTAGGTTGACAAGACGGATCCAAATGCCACAAAAACACTGAGCAGGATAGAGGCAATACAGAAAATTTGCGGGGACTCGGGAACTCTGAATAAAAGGTACTCTCTTTGGCTGAATCAGTAGTTTACGTTTGCTTTTCGATAATAATTTAATCTTACTAGTTATTGCAACTAAATATGCAATGCGTATTTTCCAGGAAATTATACATCTTAAAAGGCAAATCAGTAATCACACCAGCTGTGGTGAGAATCCTCAACGCTTCTTATATTCTGTTTGTAAAGCTTTATTCGTTGATCATAATAATTTATGCAGATTTTCGTGATTTTCATTATATTGGCGGTCATTCTATCCCGTCTATTTTTCCAACCACCAAAATAACTACTGACATTGGTACGAATCTCACACTTGTAATCAATTTACTATGAAATATTGAAATTTGAGCTTCTAATCTACAACATCCAACATTTTTGCGGACTCAGATTCACAGGTCTGGATTTCTTTCGAGTATGTGAATCAGGTCATTGTGGGAAGTGCAGATGTGTAACCGAATTCTATGAACTGCCTTCTTGATACATTTGAACCCAGAATGCTATTATTATGGTGTACTATTGAATTTAAATCAATATTTCATTTCTTGTTTTGTGTTGATTATGTATGAAACTTGTATTCTGAAATTTACCTTTCTTTTCTACTTGTTATTTACTCCGTATCATTTACAGTTTCAGTATCCCGTTTATTTCTTCTACTTCTCCCTTTGATTTCCACTTCAAATTTAACCGGTATTATCAGAATTTTCACCCATTATCACAATCTTGCATTGTTTTTGTTGCTGGGTCTCCGTCTTTTTCATGATTTCTTCAACTGCGATGCTTACACTTTCTTCCTCCTCTTGGGGTTGATGATGTTCAAGTAGTGAAAGCGGACAGAGTTGGTGTCAGTCATCTGAGTATCTCCTCCGGTCAGTAGAATGCAGGGACACTAAATTAGTCACTGGGATGGCGGGATACTAAAATTACTACTTGTTCAAATGTTAATTGAAGCCTGTAGATATCAAATGTTTACACTTACTTTACAGGACACAAGACCAGCAATCTTAAGCCTTAAAATAGCCAAAAAAAGCCTGTAGATTTGCTAAATGATGCCCTTGCCTCATGCAGTCATGAGTCATGATACCAGCTAAAATTACAAAAGTAAAAATACCTAACGAATGATCTCTTGTACTTTTCGAAATAGAAAATAAAACTTATAAACGGGATAATAATAATAATCACGGAATTCTTTCGTGCAATCGATCAACAGACGCAATCAGTTTCATGAATTGAAAAGTCCCGCGTCCAACAGATAAAACACTGTGTTTACTCGAGTCATATATACAGGGTTACTCACATCAGGGCATTCCCCAAGCCGGAGCACAGTTGGTCCAGTGTAAGTTCTACTACAAAATTAGAGGGTAAGGGACCCAAAGCTTAAATTTAAACTCTATCTAGGAATTTTATCGTTCAGGATACCGGTACAACGAAAAGAAACGGGAGAGGGATTTAAAAATACGAGAGCCATTCTTAGAAGGGAAAAGACGCCTTTAAGCGCCCTTCTTTTTCTGGTCCTTGAGCTTGTTCACATCCTTTGTGAACATCCTCGGGGCGATTGCCATGGACATCAGCTCTTGGAACAGCAATTTACAGGCATATGGAATGTGTACCTGTAACAGTTTACAGTACATTAATGACGCTCCAAAACAAACAAAAAACAAACTGCTGAATAACTGGACTCGCAAAAAGGGTAATCCGGATTCGGATATTATTACAAGTTCAGTTATCAGGCAAATTTAGGTAGTGATCAGTATGGTCGCTTCAGGGCACCTCATTCCGGGAGTGGCTATTAAGGTTTTTGTCTCTAATTGCTACTTTGCTAAATTAGGGGTTGGTTGGGTTTGGACTACTAAATTCTGTTTTGGAAACTGGTCGTCGAGTACCAGTCGGATTTAGAAATTAGTCACTTTGGATTAATTTGAGCTGTTCATCAATCCAGGTTCAGGACGCTTTGTACTGTTCATTTTTCCTTTGCAACAAGTCGGGTAAATTTTGCTAGGACTGAATGTAAAATTCCGCAAAACTAAGGATTTTCGTAAAAAGTTTAAAGGGAGAGCTGATGGAAAATGAAGAAAACCTGAACAATGTCTGTCTTATTCTTGCAACCTCTGCATTCAAAAGAATTCTTCTTCAGGTTAGCAATGGCGATCAACCCACAGCGCTCACAAACATGAACTCTATAAGCATCACTTTGGTCAAAGAGCCTCTCCTTGAGGAAGTGGGCGGCACCATGAGCAATCATGCAGTCTCGCTCCATCTCTCCAAATCGGAGACCGCCATCTCGAGATCTACCTTCAGCAGGCTGCCTCGTCAGAATTTGCACTGGACCTCGTCCACGAGAATGGATCTTGTCATCAACCATATGCTTCAGCCTTTGGTAGTATGTGGGCCCCAGGAATATCATTGCAGTTAGCTTCCTCCCAGTGTGACCGTTGTACATTGTCTCAAAACCACGCATCTGATACCCACATTTCTGAAGGGCCTTGCTGATATTGTCCACCTATAAACAAGCCAGAAGAATTCAATTGACCACTACTAAGCCTTTTATTAAGGTGACATTTTTTTCACACGATATAATACAAGCAAATTGTCACCTACACATTTTTTCTTCTTCCTTTTTTATGGTTTGCTAAGAGGGGAAAGGCCTATAAAATAAAAGGGATAGGGGAAGTTGAACCGGCAACCAATCATACCCAGGCCCTCAATCTCAAACGCAATTCATCAACTCGTCTAACAAACTATTTCCATCTTTCCAGCGTATAAAATATTATATTTTCAAGCGAAATGAAATATTGAATATTTTGTATCACAGAATAAAACAACACAACAAAAAAAATTGAATATATTTTCAAGCGAAAAGATGTCTCATCAGGACAAAAACATTAAGAAAGAAGAGGGGTGCGAAAGGGAAGCACACCATAAGCACCAAACTGCAACAAAAGAAGGTCGATCAAAAGAGAACTTACAGTGACATCAGTGAATGGGGTAGCGTCTCCTTCCTTACCCACATGAGCAGCAACTTTACCCATAATACACTCAATAAGCTGACCGATTGTCATACGGGATGGAATAGCATGTGGATTCACAATAATATCAGGAGTGATGCCTTCCACAGTCCATGGCATGTCCTCCTGAGTATAAGTCATGCCTACGGTTCCCTTCTGACCATGTCTACTACTGAATTTGTCCCCAATCTGAGGGATACGAACCGACCTCACTCTTACTTTAACAAACCTCAAGCCATCGGCATTTGTAGTCAGTAAAACCTACGGGGCACACAATTATTGTGAGCTCAGCTGCATACAAAAGTAACAACTCAGTTGCCAAGGGGAAAAATCGTCAAGTCAAACCAATACCTGATCCACAATACCGCTCTCACTGTGACGCAGGCTAATACTATGATCTTTACGTGAATAACGGGCAGCGGGCCCTTGAGCTTCTTCTGGGGCGAGGGGAGTAGTTTTCCCAATAATAACATCTTCACCAGAAACTCTAGTGCCCTGCCAAGCAACCAGGGATTAGAAGCAAAGTCGAATATCTTAATAATTAGAAGGAAATTTCTCCTCCAAATAGAAGGGAAAATGATGCAGCAAGTAATATACTTACAGGGGGTGCCAATCCATCATCATCCAGTTTGTCATAAGATCCATGTCGCATACCCTTCGGAAAAAATGATATCAATACCACATCATTGCATAAATAGAAACATCCACTACGGACTTAGTTTTGTACTCCGTATTTTTTAACAATTACCATGGTATTCGATCTGTCAGGACGTCCAAAGTCCTCCTTAATAAGTGTTCCCATTTTCTTCTCCTCATCCCTGTAATAGACATATGAACTACTGAGTGCCTAATATAATAAGATAATTACAATGGAAGCAAGCAAATAATGATCAATATATTGTTCACCTGTAAGAACGGAAAAACAGAGATCGGAAAAATCCACGATCAATCGACGACTGGTTCATGATGACTGAATCTTCTTGGTTGTAACCAGAATAGCAAGCAATGGCTACAATTGCGTTCTAGATAGAAAAAAAGGGGTAGAAGAAAACATTAGTTCAGAACAGTCACTCAAAAGAGTCAGTTAACAGTTCTGCAAAGCTGTGTATTTACAATTCCTGCTGGAAGCTGTCTAAAATGCAAGTGCTCCATGGCACGTGTAGTCACGAGAGGCTTCTGTGGATAGTACAGCACATATGCCAATGTATCCTAGAAAAAGACAAAATAGAAGGAACTAAATTAGAGATCACAAATGGATCAGCTTACAGCAAAATGCCCAACAGAACATAATGTGAATTTGTATCAACAAAATTGGAACATAATATAGATTTATACCATTCTGAATTGATAATTTGTGACATAAATTCCCATTGCTTGCTTCCCCATAGCTGACTGATAAGTATTACGTGGGGACTGCAAAATACAAAAATTAGAAGATAAAAACAAGAGGATTTGCACAAAAAAGCAGACATCAGCACATTAATATGCTTGCCTGATTATGATCAGGAAAGGGAATAATAGAGGCACAAACACCCAATATCAAAGAGGGGTGAATTTCGCAGTGAGTGTAAGTGCCCGAATATGACTCTTCCGGATTGATCCTTGCAGACACAAGATCCTGAAAACAAATACGAAAAGATCAAATAAGAAAAATATCTGTGTATGGGGGCAGAACAAATTCCAAAAGATCAAATAAGAAAAATTTCTGTGTATGGTAGGGTTCACTATCCATGATATATCTGCATCAATAAACAATATATATACACAGGCGGTATATACATACATTAATGGTCATGGAAATCATAGTTGTCTCTTCTTCTTCAGTGTCGATATATTCTATGAAGCCCTTAGCAACAAGATCATGCCACCCACCATCTTCAGGTGTCTCCTGCAACATAATATAAACGTCAGATACACAAATCAGCCTCACAGAAAACAGATATTTGAGAAGTGAAAGGAATCAAAACTTAACAGCATACCCTTTGTTGCAAAGCTCGGATATCCTTCTTCTTAATAAGAAGTCTTTGCTTCTCAACAATGAATAGTGGACGACTGCAACGACCATAGTCAGTATATATTCGCAACTCCTTCAGCCGAATATCTCTTACGACACCAACTTCAGTGTTGACATCAACCTATAAAATGATGAGGAACTAAGAATATATTGGAGAACAATAGAATTGACCACAGGAGCAAAGAAGCTCAAACAATTGAATGAAAATCCATGTATATCATAGATCACAGATATAGCAGAAAGTCAAGTATCAAATCAGATGCAAAGCAAACAAACCTAAAGAGAGAATGTCATTGAAAAAAATATATGCCCATGTATTAATATATAACCCACAACTCATGCATAAAACCTCTGGCCTAGAACTCGATCAGTCTTTTCTGAACTCAATCTCAAAGCAACAAACTGTAAATAAACAAATGCAATGCACACAGTAAGTACCAAGCCACCGAAATATACACGATAGTTATCTGAACAGCAGATGGCAGAACCATGCCATCTTAAATGAGTAACGTAATCTTCTCCGAAAATGTAACTCCCTCAATGTCAAACCAACAAACTGTAAAAACATAAATGCAATGCACACAGTATGTACCAAGCCACCAAAATATACACGACAGTTATCTGAACAGCAGATCGCAGAACCATGCCATCTTAAGTGAGTAACATACCCTTCTCCGTAACTCCCTCAATGTCTTGACAAGCAAATCAGGATCACGATGAATGCCAACCCAGCCACCATTAACAAAAATTTTGGTAGCTTGGGGAATCACAGCAGGCGAAATTTCCTCGAAGTTTTCCGTACTCCACTCCTCCAGAAACTCGAGAATAGGATATGCAGCAGACCCAACAGTTATGTACACCATTAACGCAAGATTCTTCACTAGTCCACAAGCTTGTCCTTCAGGTGTTTCAGCAGGACACATCATTCCCCATTGTGAATTATGCAACTGCCTAGGTTTAGCCAACTTCCCTTCACGCCCAATGGGTGAATTCAGCCTTCGTAAATGTGACAAGGTGGAAGCATAAGTAAGACGATTCAGCACCTGAGAAACTCCAGCTCTTGTACCGGCAGCGTTAGCCGCCCCCCAATTTCCAGTGGCAAGAGAATATTTGAGACCACTGGTAATTGTCTTAGCTTTTATGGCAAAGCTGAGATTCAGATCCTTTCCTTGGTCAACATTCTTCTGAACGTATGCTCTCACATCCCTGGTTAACTTTCTGAACAACTGTCGGAACAATCCTCCAAGAAGGGGCCCAGCAAGATCAAGCCGTTTATTACCATAATGATCCCTATCATCCTCCTCCCTACGCCCTAGCGCACATAGAAGGAGTCGATGGATAATGTAACCAAAAAAATAAGCTTTCTTAGTCTCGCAGTATTCACCAACCCCGACGTGAGGGAGCATTTCCTTTTGCAGAATCTCCTTCGCATACTTAATTCTCTTCTCCCTTGATACACCAACAGTTTGCCCTCTTTTTCCTATGTAATCAAGGGCCACTTGTTGGTTCTGTATAACAAAAGCCTCTTCCAATGAAGGCCGAAGTAACTCCATCATCTGAGTATCTGAAAAGTCGTAGCAAATATGCTCCAAAATATCTTTGTCTGCCACGAAGCCCAATGCTCGAAAAACTATTATTATAGGAATTTCTGATTTAATGTAAGGCAATGTAGCACGGATGTACTGCCCTGAAGAACCCTACAATTCAAAAACAGAAAGCTTCATCATTGAAAATTCAAAACCAAATAAATAAAGCAGACAATCAATGACTCAACTTGCTAAAATGGTCCAATTAATATATATTACCCCTTTAGCACCAGTACGAGAGAGCATCCTCACAAACATGCTACTAGGGGGCCTATTTTGAGTTTCCGCCATGGATCGAACTTCTGCCACATAGGCATACTTGTTTGGCTGTCTCTTTTGGAACACGTAAACATGATTTGTGCTCATCTTCTCTTGAGCAATAAGAACTTTTTCACTGCCATTAATGATGAAGTATCCACCTTGATCGTAGGGGCACTCGCCAAGTTCTGTAAGATCCTTCTCAGAGTTCTGATACAATGTGCAGTAACTCGACCGAAGCATGATGGGTACCTGATTAATGTAAATAAAATGAAGTAAGCACAAAAAAATTCATATTCATAATCATTTTAAAGAAAGGCACAAACTCAAAGAATATACCTTCCCAATGAAAACCTTTGGTAGCTCCTGAGTTTCAGTGACCTCTTCACCATCATGTCCTTTCTTAATAACTCTCTTTATGACATCAACATACAAAGGAGCTGAGTATGTGAGATTCCTCAGTCTGGCTGCTTTGGGAAACAAAGTTGCTGTTTCACCATCTGATTCCGTCATCATCGGCTTACTTAGATATATCTGACCAAACTTGATCTTATATATTGTCTGCAAGAGGATCAAACCATTTTTAAATATGGAGCATGCCACTGACATTACAAGGGTCAACTCCTCTCCAAACAACAACAAAATAATATCAGGCCAAACCCTTTGTTGGTATTGGCAATAATTCAATCACCAGATGTCAAGGGAAAAGACGTAGACAGACAAGCTCTCAACATTGAAGAAATGAATTCTGGCATCCTCTATGCAACATATTACACAATTCACACCACATAATAGCTCGGATTACGGGCATTTATTAAGGCGTTAACATAGCTCAAAACAAGAGAAAGAAGGATGAAGTGGTCATGGTGAAAGGAGGAAGAAAGGCCTGAAGGAACTATAACTTCCATTCAGGGGTCGCTTGGAACGGGGATAATTATTGGGGGAGTAATAGGGCTCAAATGAACTAGAAGATGGAGGAGGGTAGTAGTGGGGAAAGGTGAAAATGAGCAAAATAAAGTAATCCTTGCCTCTTATGGCGGGAATAGTTACCCACCTTTCCCCAAAGTAATGCATTACCCCAATATGGGGATAATAGTTCCTCCCTCACCTCCTCATTCCACCTTCCACTATCACCGCAAACCACCAACCTCCTTTTCTCATTTTTAACCCAATACTCAAATAATAATTATTCTCATCCCAGGCATGCCCCTACAAATATGTCTATGTATTACCACGGGGAGTTAAGGGTATCTATTAGCATCCTCACAACTATCAGTTCCGCCCCTTTGTTCCTCCTTCATGCCCCCTTAATTATTATTCCCGGTCCTAGCAAGCCCGCAGTTTTTACTCCTGCAACTTCGGACCTCAGAACATACCCAAAGTCAGTAACAAGGGCTGCTGATAGCTTAAGACTCCTCAAGTATCAGCGTCATAGAACTTACCAACTAGATTTGGAAACATGACACATTTTCAGACAAAACCATGCTGTTTGACGTACGCGACTCTTTTTAAAATAACTTTCTAGCTAACACCGATCTGCTATTCTGATTCAGCATCTAAATATTTACAACACAATTCCTACAGATTTTCCTCTCCGGACTTGACTTTAAACAACAATCCCTTGATCGCCTGAAACACCAAAAATCTTCAGATCTATATTTCCTTTGTAATGCTGTCCACGATAGCATAACACTTGCAAACTATGGAATATATTTGTAAAACACCTCACCTTCGGACACGTACTCCTGAGAGGCTGCAACACATTTTATCTATCTATCTCACTGTAAGCTCAGTGGCTCTACTCTCACATCCTTAAACGGATCCAAAAATAACAAATATTCCTTCATCTTAGTCATTAAGCCTCATTTTCATGTTTCTATTGACAAATATTCCTCCATCTTAGTCATTAAGCCTGATTTTCATGTTTCTATGAACAACGGAGCGTATTTATTTAAATAGAGTGAATAATTAGCTTCAACAGTTTCCTCTCCCAAGGGAAAACATCAGTCGTAAGCTTAAAGACAAAACAACCACCTCTCACGACCATCACGAAGCAAGGGGGGTAGCAGCAAACATTTTCTTACTTCATATTTACGAATCAGCTTACTAAATTACTACTAACTCATAATTCCAATGCATCAAACCCCCTAACATCAAATTCAAGCTCCGCCACAACTCAAAACCTTCAATAAGCCCGATTTTCATTTTCTATGAACGACGGGGATTATTGAGTTAAATAGAGTGAATAATTAGCTTCAATAATTTCCTCTTCGAAGAGAACAAATCAGTGATAAGTTTATGGACAAAAACTGACAACCATGGGAAAGCGAGGGCGACAGCTATCAATTTTTTAGCTCGTATTTACAAATCAATTTCGTAAATTACGCTATTACATTACTAACTAAATATTTCAAATATGGATTCTAACTCCCTAACCTCAAATCCAATCTCCGCCACACGATTACGAACTCAAAAAACAGTAAACAACCAAACCTGATAAGATGAATCATCAAAGAGTTTAAGAAAAGAACCTCAGCAAAATCAGACTGATGGCCAGGATTATGCTGGGATTCGGGACGAATCTCAATATCAGCAGATTCATCAACAATTTCCTGCATCGTATTTTGAATAAACTCATCAAAAGAATCGAGTTGTTGTCTAACAAGGCCCTTTTCTTCGAAAAAAGCACTGATAACAGCCCAAGCATCTTCCTGAGTAATCTCATCTTCGTCTTCATCATCATCTTCAACCATCATTACCTCTTGTTCTTCATCTTCTTCTTCTTCTTCTTCTTGTTCATTGCCTCTCATCATCATCATGTTATCGTTTTCGTAACCGTATTCTACCCCGTTCAAGTTCATCTTTGTAGAATTGAGCTAGGGTTTGTGGGATTTGTAAAGAGTTTAATTCGTTTTGGCGGTTTCGTTTGATTTGATTTCAATTTCGATTTAGTGTGGGGGAAAATTTGTTAGGGTGAAGAGCGGCGAGAGAGGAAGAAGAGGTGCAAAGGGATTATTCAGAGGAGGGTAAGTGGATATATATAGAGGAGAAGGCTGAGGCGGTTTGGGATTTCTGTCGATGTGGGAGAAGTAGTATGATGAGTGAACAAAAAGGATGGGAAGCTCATCGTGAAATTCATGATATTAGTTTTAAAACGTTTTGCAATTAGCTTCTCGTTGTCTCAATTGTTTGTTTATGAAAACTAGTTGGTTGCCCTCGACCTAACGGTCGCGGTATCCGATTACGTTAATTTGATCTTTATCTCCGAGATTAAAGTTGTAATTGTCTAATATTTAGATTGACTTATGTTGACTTTAGCATATTGCCTATTTAAAAGAAATTAAATTATTTTAAGTTAATATTGAATTTTAGCTTAATTTAATTATATTTGTCCCGTTTAATAGAATCCGGATCGATCCATATTGCAAATTGGGTTATTTGGGCTCTAAAGCAAATAATATGATCAATTGGGCCCAAAAAATTCACTTGACAAGAGAATGTAAATTACCCGAAAGGAAAAGACAGAGGAGATAAACAAAGAATGCGTAATGTAAATAGAGCAACAATATGCACTGCATAAATTATTGCAAACTTCTTCTAACTAAAACCATATTTACTTACAAGATCTTGTAGCATACATTTATGGCTAATTGTTGAATACTAAATATAGACAACAAATTAGGAAACTCCGGCATGGTTATCAAGGTGAGTGAAGTTTTTATACGGATCTAGAGTGAACGATCGAAACAATTTGGGGCAATGAATGACTTTGGCGATTGAGAAGAGGGAATGATGGAAGTGTAGAGGGAAAGGGAAAGTGTGAGCAGGAGGAAAAGAGAAAAGAAGAAATGTGAATGATGTGTGTTGTGGGCGGCTGAGATTAGAGGAAGTAAAGGATGGACGGCTAGGATGAATCACTATTGCTAAGCACTGTTCATTGGAGATACTATTCCTAAGCTACAGTAATCGAACTTCTTACATTTTAAAGGAGAAGGATTAATGCATATGACAAAAGGAATATTACTTGACGAAAAACTTTTAGTTGAGTGTTATTGTGTATATATAGTTAGTGATGATTCGTTAACGACTCTAGTCGCGATAAATGCCCTCCATCTTATAAAAAAATTTAGGGTTATTTAATAAAAATACTCTGAACTATGCGTGTACTGCTTAAAATACTATGAACTCTACTTTAACTACGAATAAAACCAACTTTTACACCCCTCCGCTTTAAACAGAATATGTGTTTTATTGACTTGTTGTAGCAGGTTATTTGTGGTTTGGGCCCACTTTTATCTTTCAACGTCTTCATCTTCCTGCTTAAGGTTTTCTGTAATATTTTTTTTCTCTCTCTCCCATTTTAATGGTTCATTATCTCTCATACCTTTTAATTTCCCATTTTTCTTTCTTCATCCTTTCTCAAATGAAAAACGCATCTTCATCTTTATCAAACTCATGTAATTCCAAAATTACAAGTGGTACTACTCAATCATCTTACCCTATCAGAGCAAATTCAGATTGTACGGAGTATATAACAAGGGAAAATCGATCATATTATATACACTTTTACTTTCTTTGCCATGGCTAATATAGTAATATGTATGTTCAGATGGGTTTGCATGATCATCAACATCCTACTTTTGATAATATGGCTTAAGATGAAGTATAAATTGGGTTAATATATTGACATCAATGACATGCTTTTGATTCTCAACTGATTACCCAAATTATTGAAACATATTAGCTATGTTAATTAATTCTTTTAGATTGAAATTGATTTCTAATTCAAAAAGTTATCAGCTTTCCTTTTGATTATTGGGTTAATTTCATTTCGATTATAGTGGTGGTGTTCTCTTAAAATTCAAAGGGATTATAAAACTCTTTACAATCTTATGCGTTTGCTTAAAATTTGAATGGAATTTGTTGGAAGAGAGTACATATCTCTGGGCATTTTGTTTTCATCTTGCATAATTGGATTCTAGACACAAAATCTGGATATTTCCATTTTAGCGTGGCTTCAATGGCGTTGTTTGATCGTCAATGCCAAAGGGAGAAACTCTTCAAAATGGGTGTGTTGAACCAGAAGATTGTATATTTTTTATGTGATTTGAAGAAGATGGGACTAGGGGAAGATCAACGGGACGTGTGCGTAAGGATCATCAAATAGTGTTTTGGTGTGTTGTAGAAAAGAGAGAGCACATTAATGGTGTTAATGGAATGGCAATGACAATTAGAAAAGAAAAAGAGGGGTCAAACACATTTTTACTGGTTTAGCAGGTAGCCGGTCCATCTATTCTAATATAAGGAAGAATGTGTAAAAGTTGGTTTTATTAATAGTTAAAATAGAGTTTGTAGTATTTTGAGCAGTACTCCAATAGTTTAGAGTATTATCATTAAATAACCCAAAAATTTAATGCAAGTGGGGACGGTTTTCGACGAGGTGTAAAGAGGTTGTCGACAACGTGGTGGATGTTGTATGTTGGAGGAGGTGATGAAGGGTGTTGTCGATAAAGTGGTGGTCGTTGCCGAGATTATGTAGATTTTGTATATGGTGGTGGGGTTGTCGACAAGTTAGCGGTGGGTTGTTCATCATGTTGTTTTGACAATGGGTGGTAGACGGGTAGGTAGTAGGGATTATTGTGCGAGAAAGAAAGGGAATGAACAAATGTGATAAGGGGGAATAATAGTAAGCGTTTTGACAATTGATGGTGTGTAGTACGGATTATTGTGCAAGAAAGAAAGGGAATGAACAAATGTGAAGGAGGGAATAATAGTGGTAGTAACTAGTAAGTGGTAGTATCAGTGGTACTACCACCACCACTACTACTACTACTACTAATAATAATAATAATAATAATAATAATTATTATTATTATTATTATTATTATTATTATTATTGCGTCCCGTTTGCAGTCTGCTGGTTTGCAGGCTAAGCTCCTCGACCCTTCTGGTATTGTAGCTGCTGGCCCTGCTTTTGATGATGCCGCGCGGGTTTTTACTGCGACTACAGGCTCTGGTATCTTAGGTAACCCTAGTGAAATTGCTGCCCCCAAACTTATGAAGAAATTGCGATATTTATTTCGCGACGGTTCTTTCTTTGCCGCCTCGTAGTCTGTTTTCTCTTTGACATCCCGCTTGACTTGCTTTATGGCGATCTCAAGCAGGTTCTCACTCCTCTGATTGGTTACGTGCGGTTCCTATCTCGGGGTTGAGTCAGACTATGAACGGGAGAACTTACCGTAGTGTGCTTGGGTATCGTCTGGGTGTTCCGTTATTTACGGTATGTAGGCCTTGTCCTGCTTGCTCTCGGGTTTTTGCTGAGGATGTTTTTGGGGACCACGTTGTTTCTTGTACTGGTACTGTGGGTGTTAAACATCGGCATAACCTCGTCCGGGACACTCTTTTCGACATTTGTTATCGATCTGGTATTACTGTGGGAAAGGAGGTTGATATCGGTTTGGTTGATGGCCATGGGGGCTCTCTTCGTCCTGCGGATTTGTTGCTTTATTCTTGGGACAAAGGGTGTGATGTGTGCGTTGACTTGACAGGGTCTTCTCCTTTGACTCAGACTGGATAACGGATTTTGTGCCTGGCCGGGTTGTCGCTGATGCTGCTCAGCGTAAGTGTGCTAAGTACGGGGATTTGTGCGCGGCAGCGGGTTATGGTTTCCTTCCTTTCTCTTTCTCTTCACTTGGGGAGCTGGGTTCGGATGCTGTTGCCTTGCTCAAGAGGATCCAGAAGTTCTCGGTATCTCAGGATGCGGGGGCCAGGGTAGTCGCTTACATTTTTACTAGACTTAGCTTTGTTGTTGCTAAGGGTGTGGGAGCCCAGATTGTCTCTCGGCTCCCCACCAATTTCATGTAAACTTTTATTTGCCTTTTAATTAAAGCTGCGTGCATCCTTTTATTAAAAAAAAAAAAAAAAAAAAAAAAAAATAATAATAATAATAATAATAATAAGGCTAATTTGATAACTTATACCTTGAATAATTCCGTTTTTCAAATATTATACCTAGAATAACTTTCTTTAAAACCTTATACCCAAAATATTTGTTTCCTCTAAACTTAATACCAAAACTCAAAAAATTGCCTGACTTGACGAATTTACCCCTTAATAATTAAACATCATCTCCCTTTCCCCACCTATTAACCCATAGGTCCACCATTAAAAACCCTCAACACCACCATTGGTGCCATTACCTCCATCCACGGTTGTCCTCCCGCCGCCTGCTCTGATCTTCCGCCCCTTTTCCCTAACCTATCACCACTATTTCTCACACACCCGCCACACCACCACCTCAAGCACGCGAACCACCCAATAACCCTCCAGATCCGTCAAAAGCCTTTCAAACACAGCCTCCTCCTCTCCCCAAACTCATCATCTCCGACACCAACATCTCCTTCCTCTCCCTCACTTCCCTCAAATCCACCCCCTTCCCCAATCCCGAATCAACTCATCCGCCCTAGCCGATTCCCTCTATCTCTCCCTTGACTATGCCCCACTTTTCATCGGCAAGCTCGTCACTATCCTCCCCTCCAATTCTGATCCCCTTGTCGTCGCATCACCTTCCGTTGTTCGGGTCTTCACTTTTTTTTCTGTTTTTCTATCTTCAGAATAATAACATAGGTTGGCTCCCGATGTGATGGTGGTGGATCGTATGTGCCGGCATGAAAGGGTGATGGTGGTGCCAGTAGAAAAAGGTGATGGTGGTGGAGTGTATGTGATGAAGATGAGGGTTGGTGAGTGAATGTGTTGGACAAGATAAGGGTTAGTGGTTGAATGTGGTGGAGAAAGGTGGTTAAATTAATTAGTAAGGGTAAAATGGTCAATTCACTTCTTTTTTATGAGATTTGGTATTAAGTTTGGAGGAAAAAAATATTTTGGGTATAAGGTTTTAAAGAAAGTTATTCTAGGTATAATATTTGAAAAACGGAATTATCCATGGTATAAGTTATCAAATTAGCCTAATAATAATGAAAGCAGTGGGGGCCTAGATTGTCTCTCGGCTCCCCATCAATTTCATGTAAACTTTTATTTTTCTATCTATGAAAGCTGCGCGCATCTTTTTTTTAAAAAAAAAATTTAATAATAATAATAATAATAATAATAATAATATTGACTTAGATAAATTCCGCTTAGCAATGAGTTTAGCATAACACAATCTAATACTCCCTCCATTCAACTCCACTTTACAAGTTTCTCTTTTTCGCACTATTCACAAGCGGACATTCAACTTCAATTTTCTCTCGATACATAAGTGAAAATATATTCATGTGGGATCTTATTTGATTCGTCTTTAAGAGTACATTAAAAATATCTAACTTTTATAATTTTTGCAAACACGCAGCTAACGATATTTATCGTCTAAAAACTGCGTTGGCGAACGTGATAAATGAAAGTTGTAAAGTGGAGTTGAATGGAGGGAGTATAAGACTTACAGTTTTTAAACTGAAACTAGTTTTGTCACCCGTGAAATGGACGGGATACATAAGTATATTTTCTTAGAATTTTGACGTTTATTTTTAAACGTAAATTTGAACACCAATGTTTAACTTTGAGTACATAAATGTATAACAAATTATTGCACAATTACGATATATAGTACAAGACAATTACGTATTTTTTAAAAAATATAAATAGTTTGAATTACGAAGACAAATATTTTTTTTATTTATCAATTATGAAAACAAATATGAGACTATGAAATCAGTTATTGTTATTTGAATAAAATTGTTATCCAAAATTTGTTCCGGAAACTTTCAAACCCATTGACATTTGACACAAAATATATGCTCTTTTATTTGAGTCTATCTACTAATAAACAATGCATCCATAACTTATCAGTTTATACCTTAAAATTTTTTTACCTTTAATTGTACCTTTTTTTTTGTGCCTTTTGTATTTCTTCCCTCTTCAAATTACCCACGTGATGTTTTACTTATCTACATTCACATACATTTCATGATACTTTAAAATTTATATAATAAAAATAAACTATATTGACCAAAAGCTAAAACATTAACATGGTAAAAATTTGACAAACGAATCATAACAATGTCACATGTAAATCATCCCCTTATACTAAAAGAATAAGAAATCTCAAAATTTTTTCCGCCTAAATGAATTTGGCTACAGTTGGGTTTTTTTTATATCATATCTGATTGGGCTTTTATTATATCATATCTGTAATTGGATTTTTATTATATTATATCTACAAGACTACATTGGATTTTTATTATATTATATCTACAAGACTACAACTGGATTATACTGAACTTTCCCTTTTGCACCGATTAATACAAAACATAAATAATAATAAATTTTACAATTAAATATCAAACTGAGTCAAATATCAGGATTTATAATTGTTAGTACTTCGTATTATCCTTTTCTTTAATATTTTTATATAAAAAACCACGCATTCGCGCGAGATCTATACTAGTTTAAAAACTAAATGGAAAACATGAATTCAAATATAAAGCATACAATTCATAAAAACCAATATAACAAATTAAAATATACTCTATACAACAACAACAACAATAACAACAACAAACTATATATAAACTATATAGCCCACAACTTAGAAAATCATGGTCGAATGAAAAATAGGTATTAAGTAAATAAATGAAGTGAATCATTATATATAATTAAAACAGGAACTTTTCTAGCTCTCACATTAAAAGTTGAGATTTAAGCGATATTAAAGAGTCCGACTCTTAAAAACTACTTATAAAAAAATAGTTGTTTATTATATACGTAAAAATAACTTGAGACTTTAGATAAGATTTAAGATTTGTTTATTAGCAATAAGATAACATAAAATTAGTTATAACAATTGAGTTTGACACTTCGTCGAACAGTATGCATGCATTCGGAGGCCATCCCCGAAAAATAACACATGAATCTTCCTCAATGGCTAAAACCACAGCAAACTAAATTCTTTTCACTAATGTTGAAAATTACGAATATAAATCAGTCAATAAATATATCAAACTCTTAAAAAAAATTGTTATGGTATGGGGATAAATCCTAAAGCAAGACAAAGACTAATCACGTCTTTAATCCTAAATGTTATTTGATATATTAGAGTATTTAAACAATATTGTACTAATGGTGTGTATACGATTTATTTAAAGACACAAAATGATTCTTAATGCAAAACAAAACTGCTCCATTAATGATTGTAATTTTGGTAGATAAAGATAATACACCCTCAGAACATGATTAAATGATTAATGTAAAATCTACGTTAGATAAAAAAAAATTAAACTTGATTATTGAAAAACAAAATCCTCACATAAAGAGGGAGGGCTATGCTTTTGGGTATTGACAAATTCTCATTTAAGATGGGTATATCTGTTTCAACCTTATTACGGGTCAAATATTACACATAATATTGGAAGATATTAAAATTAAACTTTTCCAAAAGTGTCTCCCTTAGTGTGGATGTTAGGTTACTTAAATTGTCATTCTTACATTTTTCACACGAAAGATAAACAGAAGATATATAGTGACTAAAACACGAGTTAGTAGTCGTTCCCAATAATATTAATACTCAATTTTATTATAATAAAAACATTTTGAAAGTACTATTGTGACAATAACCCGAGCAGCGGCTATACAGTGGGTCGAGCTGGGTTGCGGGTCGGGCTCGGAGGTTACAGACCAAGCACGTCCCGAACATGAGACTAGGCTGGGCCGGACCAACTTCTTTCACTCCGAGCCCAGCCCACTATGGACAGTGGGGGGCCCACGGGGGCGCTTGGGAGAGAAGAGAAACAAGCGTTTGCATTTTTGTTGGAGTCGCCACCAATTTTTATGGGAAATTGGAACCGTTCGAATACCTCGCGTCATTTCAAGACACAAAGTAGTGACATGAACACTAAGCAATCGTTACCCTTAGCATTCTATGTCTAGAATGACTCTCGTGGATGCCAATGAACACGGGTGTTCACGGAGATCTGGAGTAAGGGGTGAGGGTACGTATTAGGAAGCTCTTTTGATCGAACACCTAATCCCGCCCGCCTCGATAGCGGCCTCTACTAATGATTAGGGAAGTTATTCGTACTCGATATATCGTCGATTGAATGCATGCAATGCAACATCCAAGTTTTAATCCTAGTATGTGAAGATTAACTAAGTCGGTGAAACACGTCATTAGCAAACAATTAAGGTCGAAGTAGGATTTAATGCTCAATTACATGTGAAAACATACAAATGGCATAAGAAATAATGATAAATACAATAAAGAAAATTACAATAATGAAAATTATAATAATTACAATGGGTTTAGCGATTTATGTCGAAAATACCTTTAAAACGGATAATTTGAGAAAAAGAATAAAGAATAAAATTACGAACAGATCACAAGGTGATAATACGATTAATAGTTAATTATACGTAAGCTAATTAAACTAGGTCAAGCAACAACGGAGTTCAGAGACAGAACCCAACCTGGAACAGGCGCAGCAGGACTGCGCCCTTTGGAAGAGGCGCAGCAGAAGCTGCGTCTGTTCCTGACCTGAATTCTGGCTGTGAAGCCGGAATTGCGTATTGTTAATACTCATTGGTAAATTTAATGATTGATTAAATTATTTACTCGGACGGAAGTGATTAGTAGGCTATTTACATGTGATTAAAGGTCATAAAACAAAACATGGATGAGACGGAAATAAGACGGATTAATTACAAGATTAATGATATTAATTTACAAACTAAACTAATTAATCAGGTTAAATACAACGGATTAATGACGAATATATGATAGATATGACAAATAACAGATGTAAATATGTCAATGATGAATTCCGGAAACTCAATATTGATGAATTGAATCTCTAAAACCCGAATTGAGTTTAATGACGAAAACCCGCAAATATGAGATTACAAGGGATTTAAGTCGGATTTAAACGATGAATTAAACATGTGAACGAACGATAATTAATATACATGTGAAATATCAGACTATTATGACGAAGAATTAAAGAACAAACAAACAAAAAGCAAACAACGAACGAATTTACAGAGGACGAAGGAAGAAGAAAGGAAGCAGGAACTGCGGCAACCTCACGAAGAGGCGCAGTAGGTACTGCGCTCCTTCGAAGAGGCGCAGCAGTTGCTGCGTCCTTTCTCGACGGT